>NC_073746.1:299839372-299887809 GCF_029784135.1 Toxorhynchites rutilus septentrionalis | reverse complement strand
TCTTTACAATATTTGCCATACAGCTAGTGATTTGGTTTGGGGGCACTTTTTACTCCCTTACCCGGCCAGGCCCTTTATGTCCAAAATATGCTCCTGATATTTTACTGTATAACGAGCTTGCCCTTAGGTTCTTAATTACTTTTGCGTTCTTAAAAAATATTCGAAATAAGTTGGAGCTTGAATGATAATATACTCATCTACTAATTTAATTCAAGAGATTACAACGTGTTCACATAGCTAAATAAAGTAAACTACAATAAAGTGAATGAAGAATAAAGTCAAAAAATAATAATAAAAAAAAGTGCAAAATTTAATGGAGTTTTCAGAACTGTCTTTCGATTTGCGGTGCGTTGGTTGTTTTTTGAATAATTCATCATCAAAGACGAGAGGGTAATTTTTCATTCCAACTGAAATATCTCTGTATGGGAAGGTCCTACAGGAGCGTTCTAGGAACTAAATGAAAGCTGATTATTGATAAGGTAAATTGGATTTGCTGTTGAGTTGGTTAGCAATAAAATGTGTTGGTCTAGAAAATCTTTGAAAAAACAGAGAAAAATAGATTTTTCATTTCTGTCCGATATTGTTTCCCACTACACCTGCTCACACCAAGATAAAAATATGTACGAAATATATTTTAATACCTGAAAGTTGTAGCTTAAAAATGATGTACATCCCATCGATATGCGTTAAGTTTTCTAGAAGTTACAGAAGAACGTCGGGAGTGAGAATTGAACTCGTGGCTTTTTGCTCATTTAGCTAACTGTTTTTTTTCAAATTGATAATTATTCAATAAAGATAGGACTCTCAGAGAAATTTGACTATAGGGGTATGACTTCTTTCTGGAAAAGGGGTCTCTTGCCCAAACTAGTTTGAGAACCCCTGTGTTAGAGGCTAGGTCCGGCCAGAACACAAAATGTTCATTCTTATGGTGATTTTTTACTAGAGCAAAATTTTTTGGCAAGCAGTTCTTCATGTAGCTACCTCCGATTTCGGATGTTGTCCAAACATTCGAAAGACACGCTCTCGGAGAAATCTCTGTTCCCCGACACAGCTTTTTGTCTTTTTTTGTGTGGCGGAAAACGTAACATGAATTTAGTCATTTAGGAAAATAGTCTGTAAAAATAAATGAATTTGAGAAAAGTAAA
This sequence comes from Toxorhynchites rutilus septentrionalis, assembly GCF_029784135.1. Lineage (NCBI taxonomy): Eukaryota > Metazoa > Arthropoda > Insecta > Diptera > Culicidae > Toxorhynchites > Toxorhynchites rutilus. The sequence goes on along the minus strand of NC_073746.1, from coordinate 299,886,664 downwards.
ATCGCCAATATAACGCTCAAGTGAAAACAAAATCCACCCTAAAATTTTACCCATCGCCGTTTACTAAACACGGGGAGTGCAACAACGTTCGGAGCGAAGAACGCGGATAATTTTACGCTCAGCTAAGTAAATCCCATCGGGAATTATGCCACCGCTTTTGAGGTACATACACACACACACACACGGGCTGCAATTGCAGGAATCTGGTGTGCATAAATTAACAGTGGCGGCGGATGCTGAGGAATTATTCATCGCCCGATGGAAAAGCTGCACTCCGACGACACTTAATCACGTGTGCAGTTTGGTGCTATCCGGCAGGATCGGAAGGGTACATTTCTGTCGCCATCCGTAATCGTTTGTGTGGTGAAGCGCTGAAATCCGTGTGGCTATGCAAGGTGATTCCACCTCCGGTGGAAAGCCGAGCGATTATCGTTGGGGAATTATAATGATTGATGCAAAGCGGCGAGGAATTACGTGGTGATTAATAGGATTACATGCGTTGCGTTTCCTGGCTCCCCTTCGACGTAATTACGTACAATACGTCTCCATTAATGACCCAATTTGGTCGGCTGTCCTACATTGTCACGAACCGTAAATTCCTTCCCGCGGCACTGCAACCCCAAGGATTGATTGCCACTCGGCGCGGCCGGATCGTCACGCAACGATCCCTCGCGAGTGCACTTGTGCCTCTTCTCTCTTGGTGTGCGATAATGAGATGCTAATGAAATGTGGGAACGGCGCGCCGGGACGCGATGGGACAAGTGCGATAGGAGCAAACGGTTCCCGGTGAAGGACATGCGACGCCCAGCGGACCGTAACCAACCGACCGGCCGACAGCGATGATGCGACGACTTTTGACATGGTTGGCAATTAGTGCTCGAAAGCGCACCGTTCTCCGCCTCGGGGCCAACCTGGCTCATCCGTGGCCGTAAAAAAACTATTTAACGGTCTTTTTTGTACGCCGCATTTTTGATGCTTCATGTTTGAGTTGCGAACGGTACCGGAGACAAAAGAATCCCATGATTAATAGGAGAGTTTGTCCGGGCCAGATTAATCATTAGATAATTCATCGATAAAGAGATAAATAATGACCGCGGACAGTCTGTTGACCGGTGTTAGAAGTGTTCGGAGCCTCGGCGAACCATCGCTGGTAAATTATGACAAATTTTGAAAGGAGGAATTGCTCATTTTTCTTCCGAAACAATTGAAACCCGAGAACCTACTGAAAGTTGACTTCTAGCAGCAACCACAAAAAATATAAAAGTGTACGCAAAGGAACGGAATCCATTAGCCACAAACCGAGAACCATTTACCCCATAAGGAGATCGGGTGATCTTTCGGTTCCCGTCAAAATAACACATGCCACATTGGGCGGATAAAATAAAGTCGAGAGAGAAAAAATAAATCGAAATGGAATTAATCAAAGTCAACTCCGGCAAACGAATCAAAATGGCGTCTCCACGATTAACCAACAGCAGTTCACATCCCATTCTGGAGTGGAGTGGTACTGGGATTGGACCCAGAAGCTCAAACCGAGAAACAAAATCCAATAGAGCGTATCGACCAACCGATTGACGATTATCAAATTAACCGAAAACCGTGGTACCAATCGAATCGCTTTTGTGCTCTTCGTTCGTGAGTTCCTTCGTTCTTTCACCTGTCGATGGACGCGGTCGGAGCTGATCTATCAACTGATCATTTGTCTTCCGATAGCGTCATGCTTGATTCGGGTATTTTTCGACCCATGGCGACGAGCTGATTTTTTTTTTAGCACAGAAGCGAATGAACGCTACTAATGATGAGATGACATTCCGTTTGGGATACTCTGATTTACAAGGCGTCTAACCAGTGCTTCACAATCCGAATCGACAAATATCGGTGTCCTGATGTGTGTAGGATCTACACTTGGGATTTTCTCACCGATAATATAGGTCCTCGTACATGATGGAGTGGAATCGTATTGTCATCACAATGCAATGCATTGTATTATTGTTATAAGTTTGTTATATCTGTAATTAGTATTACAGTATGCGGGATAATTGAGAAGATTTGTGTATAGAGTGTTTTATAGATTTTTTGGAGCAAGGTTAACAATACTTTATGATTTTTGTGTCATTTTGATATCTGTCATTTGTATTGTGATACTTGTTCTGCATCACATATATACACTCTGTCCAACTTCCAGGCGATGATCTTACTTGCTTGTGCCATTGTAAACAAACAATGCTTCAACTTATATTCAAGTGCCAGTTTACGCTCAGATCTCATGCGAGACGGACGCTTATCAGCGAACTCTCTTCTGATTAACAAATAATACGCTGTGCGATATAATTCAACACGCGACTTCTCCCGGATAACATAACCTCATCTCTAATTGAAAGGAAACATTTTGGAAATGAATAAGACAATTAAACGATCACTTGGGTTCAAATGCGAACAACAAGGGATCGAATGGCAATGTAAGCATCAGCGGAAATGGCAGCAGTGGCGGAAGTGATTCGAGCCTCGTCAATGACGTCAATGACGTGGCACACAGTCAATCTATAATCCGACCGGAAGAGTTCCCGAAGCTTCCAGGCCAAAGCAATGGCGACATGGAAGACGATCAAAATGATAGTCAACCACAAAAGGCAATGGATAATATTCAGAAAAAACGAGGAAAGTGGAGCGAGGTGACAAGTGATTAAATAAAAGGAGCAATTGAAACGGACAAGAAATCAAACTGGACAAACAGCCGATCCAGCTGGTTCAGGACAAACGGGAGCAAAGAAAATCTTCGCTATGCCAAGAGAATCCATTCTGACACAAATTCAGCAAAGGCGATCCCGTTCAGCAACTCCCCGGAAAACCGCGAAAACATGCAGTGATCAGCAGACTTCCCCTACATCGATAGCCAAGGATGGGTGAACACGTGGTGACAAATAAGGTTAGGGCCGATGTCGAATTCTAAGAATCGTCTTAACACGAAGCCGAACATTGTCAATCGACTGGACCCGAAGCCGAACATTACAATAGATGAATGATGATGATGATGATGATGGCCCACCTCATACCCCTACAAAGGTTTGAGCAGGACGATTTATCTTATAGATAATAATTAAGTTTAAAAATATCAAGAGACCAGTATTATAAAAAAAAACGAAGCGAACTGGATCTGTTGCAGGCATAAATATCTATTAATAGAACAGTAAAAATAGGCACAAACTGCGAAAAAACAAACAATGTTCCTATCCATATTGACATTGCCATAGTCATAGTCTCAACTTCAGGCCCAATGTTTTTTCTGAGGCATGTCAAGAAAATTTCCAACCCGGGAAGATCCTTGACTGATTGGGAATTGAACCCAATATCTAAAAGTTTCTACTTAGAACATGAAAGAGATCTGCTACAATCAGAAATAATCGATATAACCATCTGATGAAAGATAGTTTACGACAATTCCGAATGAGCTATCCCAATTCCAGTTTCCACTCCAGACCCTATATAAAAATTTCATTATGTGTCAGTTTTCTGCCAGTGTTCATTATTAACATTTGTCCAGACCCACCAAACGCGCGCGAGGCTCAAACTTTCGTAGACAACGCTAATTTTTTTTTTTTTTTTTTTTTTAAATAATCTACAATTTTAACAAATTTAACAATACAAATTTAACAACAAAAAAACATCATCATCATCAGTACGAACATGGCAGTTTGAGATACCTGTAAATATTTTTCTAATTTCAATTGATATTAAACATAAATAAATCATTTGACAAAAAATTACGAGAACCTGTTTACAAAACAGATTTTACGTGGGAAATACACATTCTCTTAAACTCTGCCATTGTTGCCGCACGTTTTATTTCTCTGGGCATCGAATTGAAAAAATGTATTCCTTTGTATAACAACGAGTTCTGCGACCTACTGAATATAAAGTTAGGTGTTCTTGCATCATCCGCGTTTCTAGTATTGTATCTATGAACATCACTTCCTCTTTCAATTCGATCACACAAGTATCGAGGCAGCATACCGTTTAAAATTTTGAAGACGAACACCATTGTCAAGTAATAAATTCTTTGCTTCACAGATAGCCACTGTAGCGCGTCCAACATCAAATTAGAGGAAGTGTATCTACTACATCTTAAAATCAAACGCATAATCTTATTTTGTAAACGCTGCAATCTCGTTAATTGTGTATTGTTTGCAAGGAATAGGATCGACGAGCAAAAGTCTATGTGCGGTGAGATCAATGATTTATACAATTTAATTTTACTGTTCACCGTCAGTTCTTTTTTCAAACGACACAAAACGCCGTATTTCTTGGCAATCTTCTTGATGACATTATTAATGTGAGACTTGAAGGTTAAATTGTCATCAATGATAACTCCTAGGTATTTGATTTCATTCACGCGTTCTAATGTCTCACCATCTATTTCAAAATTTACGTCAATACTGGAGTTCACTGAAGAAATCAGCATGTATTTTGTTTTGCCAACATTTAATTTCAATTGTTTAAATTTAAGCCACTGAGCCAGAGAATGCAAATCTTCGTTTATGTGATCCTCGGTTTCTTTTATATCCTTAGCTGCGATGAACAGGACAGTATCATCCGCGAACAAATTAATATCACAATATCGAAAAACCCGTCGCAGATCATTTATATATAAAATAAACAAAATGGGCCCTAAGACACTTCCCTGCGGCACCCCGAGTGAGTTGCCGATGGGATCGGAAATAGAATCATTAAAACGAGTCTTTTGAGTTCTGTCGCACAAATAGCTTTCGAACCATTTGTACGACATTCCTACAATTCCATTGCGCTCCAATGTTTGTAACAAGGGCCTAGAAATTGTTTCAAAAGCGCGTTTAAGATCCAGAAATACCGCAAATATAGTCTCTTTCGCTTCGATATTCTCTTTCCATTTTGCTAACACCAGATTCAGAGCGGTTTCACAAGAGTGTCTCTCTCGATATCCCGACTGTTCCGGTATTAGCAAATTGTTGTTATCTACATAATGCATCAGCTGGACTTTCACAACAAGTTCTAGTATTTTTTCTAATGTGTGCAACATGTTAATAGGGCGGTACTCTTCGGCTTTATCCGTCCCATTAACTTTGGGGATCGGAATCACAAGGGATCCCTTCCAAACCGTTGGCACGTGCCCAGTTAGTAAAGATTCATTAATTAGGTCCAGTAGATCGTGTCCAATGACATGAAAGCAATCTTGTATCACTTTTGCGTTGACATTATCGATACCAGCCGATTTTTGCAATGAAAAACAAATATCTCTTAACTCAGCAAAAGTGATGGGTGAAAAACAATCTAGTCTACAATTGATATTAATCGGCTGTATTATTTCGTCAGGTTCGCTGACCAAGTCAATACTTTGGTTGATCAGCAGAACACTATTGACGAAATAACTGTTGAATTTATCGGCAATAGTTTGGTCTGACTGTTCTTCTGACCCTTCGAAAACTATGGATCGCGGTGTACTATTTTTAGAATTTAATAACTTTTTTAATAATTTCCATAGTTCTTTGCTATTATTTTGATGTTCATCGATTTTCCTCTGTATATATTCACTTCTAGTCCTTTTCAAGACCTGTGAATATATATTCCGCGCGAAGGTGTACCTATTCCAATCATTTTCTAAATTAGTCTTTATAAACTTTTTGTACTTTTTATCTCTTTTGTGTTTGAGACGCAGCAGATCAAAAGAGTACCAGCTGTTCGAATTGTTTAATTCAATATATTTTTCAACCACTAATTTATTGGTACACTCTCTCAGAATATCGGTCAGAACAGCTGCTTTATCATTCAGGTGTCCCGTCATTGCTTCAAAATCCAGGCTTGTCGAAACAAGCTGAGACATGGCTTCTTTGGAATATCTATTCCAGTTTTTAATTTTTATTCTATTTCCGTCACGGTCATACTGTCCATTCTCAATGTAAACAAAAATTGTCTCATGATCAGTTATTTTTAATTTGGCCTGTGTAGAAGAATGGACAGTGGCAAAATTAGAATACACGTGATCTATTAGAGTTCTACTATATTTAGATATTCTAGTGGCTTCGTTAACAGATTGTTTTAAGGTAAAGTAATGTGATAATTGTTTCAATTGATTCGAACTTCGGGCAATAAGCCAGTCAATGTTAAAATCACCAGCAATTATATTTAACTTACTGCAATCAACAATGCTTTCCCACCAGTTTTCCAAAATATCTAGAAAACGCTGGTCACTAGAACTGGGGGAATGATATATAATTCCATAATTTCCCATCTGCATGCCTCTTTCAACTGAAATAGCCAAGAACCAGTTATTTTCAACAGCTTCGTTTGAAAGAGTGTTACTTCGTTTGAAAGAGTGTTTATTACAATAGACCAGATCTCGAAAATGAATGAACCAGCATTGAAGCCGAGCAAAGCAGGAGAGCGCGAGCAGATGATGAATTAGAAGTGGCCATTAGTAACCAGGTACGTTATCTATTCCGAAAATTTGACACTGGCTTGGAGTAGAACGTTTGACCAGTGGATTGTGCAGAGATAATTTGATAAAAATACCGAGAGGCTCCGCTGCATTATTGAAAAAAAGAACTACGTCCTCAAAATAGCTACAATTAACTTGAATAGCACTACCACGACAATTAACCAGAACTTATTGAGAGATTTTATATGGAATCATGATATCGATCTAGCGTTTGTTCAAGAGCTTTGTTATGAAAATCTTTCCTTTATTCCGTCTCATCACTCTATTGTAAATATGTATGAGCTAAGTATGGATACTGGTATTCTATTGAGGAAATTGTTTGAGTTTAAGAATGTGGTGCTTGATCCAAATGGTCGAATATCTTCTATTGTCGTGAACAATATCAATTATGTGAATGTACCTTTTCATGAACAAACAAAAAGAAAGAGAGAGATGATTTGTTCTTAAATAATTTAACGGTTCATTTGAGTAAATCAGAGATTGAATATTCAGTACTTGGAGGCGATTTCAATTGCATATTGAACTCGTGCGACTGCACGGGATTGGTAAAAAATGTTTCTACCGGCCTGGAAAGGCTAGTTGATTCATTTTACTGGAAAGACGTTTCACTTGAACTAAAAAAGAATGAGTTCTCATTCTTCCGATCAGGTGTCGCGTCACGACTGGACCGTTTTTATGGGCCCTCTAATTTTGTAAAAACGGTGATGAACGCAGAAACAATTCCAGTTACTTTTTCAGATCACGTAGTAGCCAGTAGCTTTTATACACAACAGATAAAAATACGTGGTGGAACCTAGTTGTGAAAAGTAAATGTAAACAATTTTACAAAAGCTAAAGTTGGTCGATTTCAAAATCCAAAAACTATTTTCAAGAGATTTCTAGAAATTTACATAGAAGAAAATGTTCCGGAGAAGTTGTAAATAGTGATATCAGCTTAGTAAAATCGCGTCTGATTGAAATAGAGAACGACTGGTTGAAACATTACTGCCGCAAATTTGACAATTTTTCGCTTATGCAAGGAGAATTATCGAATGTTTTCCAAGTATCTTCTCAACTACAAAGATATAGGCAGAGCAATAATTTAAAACTGAAGGAGGGCAACGATAACTGGTGATCCCACACGGCTTAACATAATAATTCATGATTATTGTTAACAGATTTTTTATTTTTAACAGATTATTTAAAACAGTTTCAATTAGTTTCGGACAATAATCCCTCAAATCAATCAACAGACGATGAATCACATTACACGGCAATTGAATGACGAGCAGCAAAGAAGTTTGATAAAGCCCATAACTGCGGATGATTGTTTACGAAAAACTATGGATGGGTTATACCTATGATATAACCGCAAGGTTGACGTAGGATTGCCGTTGGCTTAGTAATCATTTAGTTAATCATTTAATAATCAATAATCGCACTTCGAATGTTTCTCATTGTGTACGATATCGCCGCTGCGCAAAGCTGTTGATTAAATTATTGATTAAACTAGAGAATGAATGAAATAATTCACGAATTCAATTGCAAACAAATCCTAATTTAGGTCAATTCATGCATTATGGTAGTGGTTTTCGCAGCAAATAGTTATCAACATTTTGCCTAATCATCAAACGGTATGCGTAGAAGTTCAGTGAGCTGGCGAAATGAAGGGGCATGCAGTCTTGAATAACCGAGCCAAAGCGTTGCATTTGTACCCACTTTTGTAGACTGTGTTAGCAAAACGCATTCCGGAGTGTAAAAATGCATGGGGTATAAAAAGTACTGCCGAGATCTGGAATGCCAATTGTCCCAACTTATTGGTTTCGGAATCTGTGTTAGGAAAACATATTCCGGTTTGCAAAAACGCAAGCGAGTACAAAAGTACTCGCAGCTCATTTGCAATGTCAATTTCCCCAGGCTCCATGGTTTTAAAGTCTCTGTTAGGAAAAGATTCCGATTTGCGGAAACGCAAACGGGTAAAAAAGTACCCGCTGCTTGTATCTATTTTGAAATACCGATTTCCCTTGGCTCCATGGTTTCGAAGTCTGTGTTAGGGAAACATTCAAAATTACAAAAGCGCCAACGAGAACAAAAGTAGCAGCAGCTAGCATCTATTTTGCAATGCCGATTTGCTTAGGCTCCATGGTTTTGAAGTCTGTGTTAGGGAAACATTCCGATTTGCAAAAGCGCAAACGAGTACGAAAGTATCCGCTGCTTTCATCTACTTTGCAATGCCAGTTTCTCCAGACTCCATGGTTTAGAAGTCTGTGTTAGGGAATATTCCGATTTGCAAAAGCGCAAACGAGTACAAAATTACCCGCTGCTTGTATCCATTTTGCAATATCGATTTTTCCAGACTCCATGGTTTTGAAATCTGTGTTAGTGAAACATCCGTTCATTCCTGCGATGGTACCTCAATCGCTGTTCAATTATAACTGAGTGGATTTCCGAGCGGCGCTCGCTTATATACCAATTGGTGATTTCAATAGCCTGTTTTGAAAGCAATTTTAGAGCTATTGAAACAAGTTTTTGGATCAAAGAGTAACAAGTATATAATGCGTAGACATTTTATCTTTCGAATGAGGAGTTTATCATACCATTTCGTTCAGTTATTTAGGAGCTATTAACGCTCAAAATCACGGTCTCCGGCGTAACGCTTTCGTTTTCGAAATTTTGATGTTACACCCCGGTATAGAAATGAAAGACGTAGTCCTACGTCAAAAAAAAATCTCCCGGGCCAGATAGGCTCAGTTATGAATTTTATTTGAAACATTTTATTTAGTAAAAGAAGGTTTGATGAATATATTTAATTCTTATTTATTACGGACTGTCAAACCTACAAAAGAATTTATAGCTGGTATAATAACACTAATTCAAAAAAATGGCGATAAACACGATTTAAACCAGTATAGGCCGATTGTGACTACAAATGGTTCACAAAAATCATTGCTACCAGAATTTAAACCTTCTTAGAAGATTTTTTGGGTTGTGAACAATCAGCTTGCAAAGTTAATCGTTCCTGCTCGGACAAATTGAAAAATATCAGACGGATCATTTTACGGGCAAACGATACTTTACGGTTTAAAGGAGCATTACTCATCATTGACTTACAAAAAGTTTTTGGTAAAGTTAATCATTTATATTTATAAATAATCATAGGAAAATTTAATTTTCCTGACAGCTTTATCGCATGCATAATAAACCTTTATAGCAATGCCTCTTCACGAGTTATTTTCAATGGATTTCTTACAGATGAATTAAGCATTCGTTCTTCCGTGAGACAGGGATGTCCATTGAGCATGCTGATTTTCGTTCTGTACATTGAACCTCTTACTGGGGAAAATAAGTGATGGCATTGCGGGTGTACTTATTTACGATAAGTTCATTAAAACTATCGCATACGCCGACGATATTAATATTTTTATTAAAAAAGATCATTTCTAAACTCCTTTGAATCATTTGGAAAAATTAAAATGAATTATGAAAAGTCGGTTCATATGAGAATAAATAACGCAAGTTAGGGCCTCAAATGATTCACGAGGCTCGGAAATTGAAAATACTAGGAGTTGAATTCACATGTAATATTAGCGGAACAATCAATTTAAATTATAATAGAATACTTTCTAACGTAAAATACACTCTACAAAATCATAGCACTAGAAGGCTCAATTTGATTCAAAAAAGCTGGTTACTAAACGCATTTATTCTCTCAAAGTTATGGTATGTATCGCAATTATTCCCCCATTTCGAAAAACATATCGTTTCTATCAACATGGCAGCATTAAGATTCTTAAGGGCTGGTTATATATTTAAAACTCACCGTGATCAGTTATATTTTGACTATAATGCAGGGGGAATTAGGTTGGTCGATTCTGGATTTAAAATGAAATCTCTTTTCATCAAGAATGTTTTGTATAATATAAATGATTCAACAGAGCAATATTTGCTGTCATACCCAAGGATACAACAATTGCCACCAATATTCAGAGATTGAATAGAAAAAATGCGCATAGTCAAACAAGATAATAAACTAAACAGCACTCTATCAATTTACAGACATTTTATAACTGAGAGAAATACTATTCCGAAAATAAAAAAACGATCATTCTTCAACCCATTGGGGAATTATTTGGAAAAACATAAATTACAATTTCATCCCAACAGAAGACCGAGCAAGAATGTTATAAAATTCGACATTTAACAGACAATCCTTGCGAATTGTGTGCAGGTGAAGACAACAATCTACATAGAATAACTGAATGCCCTCAATCTCGGATTATCTCGAATTGGACGTTGAATGTTGTTGAAAGATGTTGTGGCTTGAAATGGAAAGTTTGGAAGATATTTTATCATTCGAGATCGACACAAGGAAAAAAAATGAAAATGCTGCTTTATTCCTATGTATTAGAGCAATGTCACATAATTCGAAATCTTATCCCAGATCAAGCTCATATGTATTCCAAAAGGAGTTAAGAGAAATTAGATGGAATAATAAGAAAATATTTTCGGAATTAACTTGAACATATGCTAGGAGGATAGATTAATAAAATAGTTAGACAGACAAAGTAGTAATTAGTAGAAATAAGTAGCAACAATCCGTATTTCAGCTTTCGTTCTTTTGTTAATTATAATTAACGTATAACATGCTGAAATAAAATGAAATTAATAAAAAAAAGTGTATTGGCATTGGTGACTACCATACACTGCATGGTTTTCATATATGTGTGTGTGTGCAAACGCTGACGTAAACCAAAGGCTTTGTATTTTTCAAGTGTCATGTTTCTAAAACACAAGTTTCATTTTTCCGTTGTGGAGAAAACTTGCCTACAGAAATGATCCTGTGAAAGCAAAATTTTTCCGTTGTTTTAGTTGTTTTGATCAATAAATCTGGAAAATGCCAAAGGAAAAAGTGCTCACGGAGAGAAAAGAAAGACAAATCGAGGCGTTTCACCAAGAAAATGTGGGGATCAGAGAAATTTCTTGTCGGATTGGACGATCCCATCAAGTAGTGCTCAATTATTTGACGAATCCTCAAGGAAACGGTAAGAAGGAGAGAGCACCACGTAAATCGAAGCTCTCTGACCGGGATAAGCGGGGAATAGCTAGAACAGCTTTGAATACCTCAAAATATATGCAAATAAAGCAATATTTTAATTCAAAAGTTACTCGGGTTACAATTCGTCAAATTTTGGTAAAAAATCCACACATAAAGAGGGTTTGAAGGGTTAAAGCTACTCATCTTACACCATCTCACATCGGAAGACGTCTGAGTTTTGCTTTTGATGTAAATCAGGAGATCCTTTTGAATTTTTCATTGACAATACATATGAATTTTGAAATGGTCTTATAGAAAGTGGACAGCTGAAATTGTCATATTTAAGCACAATAAATAAACAATCAACTCTTTTGAACGGAATTGACGTTAAATATACTTTATTTTAAGCACTCAACAATGTATGAATGTATCTTGTTGATATTCAAACTGTTTGTGTTGCAACGAAATAGAATCAGGGTGGTCTTATAGAAGTTGGACAGAGTGTATATATAGACTATTGATTTTAAGACCAACAGAAATATTTGTCTTATTCTTAATTACTTTTTTATGTACGTGTATGTAGATCATGGAAGTCCTCTTCAGAACTTCCGGCGATAAATACTATACCGTAGAAAATTTTCTTGCATCCAATCTCGCTTGGGTTTTTTTTTTGACAAACTAATAATCACTTGATTATCGTACATTACCACAAGATCACAATGAAATAATGTCAAAGTTATTGTGCGATGCTTGAAACCAATGACTGACAGTTACACTGCAAAAAGGAAACAAAAGATTGACAAAAAACCACACCTTTTATTTACATTCGTCGGTAATCGTCAAAATCTACTAGTTAGCAACTTGTCCTCACTTGATTCAAATGTGGTTCAGAATAAATGTGCCGGGGGTGGCTTAGGTTCAAGATAATAGCTCATTTATAACTCGTGGACTAGGTGACAAATTTCATGCCAACTCGTCTTAGGAGTTGACAACAACATTTCATATTGCAGTGAAACGTTGTGGGTGTAAAAACATTGGTCATTTGAGCAACTTTGCATACTTTAAATCACCCGAAAAAAACTTCTTTTTAAAGTAGGCCAATCTTATCTTATCAAAATATAGTCTTTTGTCAAAAATGTTGACATTAACGTCTCTGGAATATAAGGCTGTCAAAAAAGTCCTGCGATTTTTTTTTTGAATTTTCATTTGTTCATAAAATTAGTTACAATCATCTGTTTTAAGTCAAATATGCGCCGTTTTGTTCGATGACTTGTTCCCAACGAGATGCCAACTTCATAATACCCCTGTTATAGAAGCTCGCTTCCTTATTGGCAAAAAACTCGGATAGCCAATTTTCACAGGCCTCTTTAGTGGCTAACTTCTGACTACCTAGCTCGTTCTCCATGGACAAAAACAGGTGGTAGTCACTTGGTACAAGGTCCGGACTATACGGCGGATGCAAAAGAACCTCCCATCCGAGCTCCCGGAGCTTCTGGCGCGTCACCAAAGAAGTGTGTGGCCTGACGTTGTCCTGATGGAAGACAATGCGGCCTCTGTTTATCAAAGATGGCCTCTTCTTCATGAGTGCTACCTTCAAGCGGTCCAGTTGTTGGCAGTACAGGTCCGAATTGAGCGTTTGGCCATAGGAAAGCAGCTCATAATAGATTATTCCTTGACAATCCCACCAAACACACAGCAGAACCTTCCTGGCCGTTAATGAGGGCTTGGCCACCGTCTGAGCCGCTTCAGCGGGCTTCGTGACCCACTTTTCATCGCCAGTCACCATCCGCTTCAGAAACGGGTCGATTTTGTTGCGATGCAGCAGCGATTCACATGCGTCGATACGGTCAAAGATATTTTTTTGCGTTAACGTGTTTGGCACCCATACATCGAGCTTCTTTGTGAATCCAAGCTTCTTCAAATGGTTAATAACGGTTTGATGACTTATCCCCAGCTCTTGGTCGATGCTACGGCTGCTACTATGCCGGTCTTTCTCGTCTAATTCAGCGATTTTGTCGCAATTTTCGACGACAGGCCTTCCGGAGCGTGGCGTATCTTCGACGACCTCTACACCAGAACGAAAACGTTGAAACCATCGTTGTGCGGTGGAAATGGAAACTGTATCGGGTCCATAAACTGCACAAATTTTATTGGCAGCTTGAGATGCATTTTTGCCTTTGTCATAGTAGTACTGTAAAATATGTCGGATTTTCTCTTTATTTTGCTCCATATTTGCGACACTATAACTCACGAACGACTTAACCAAACAAAACACTGTCAAGGACTATATTATAGCGCGCAAAAATACCTTTTCAACAAGCTATAGTATGACTCGATACAATGAATACAACTAGAACTACGCGCTTACAACGACACCTCGCGGAAATAACGCAGGACTTTTTTGACAGCCTAATATATATTTCCGATCTTATTAGTGTCACAAGAATTCTTTCGGCAACCTTCTCAGGTTTTCCAAAGATAACTCATCGCCATCGCGATTGAAGTTCTAATGAGTGTACGGTTTGAAGATCAACAGAATACATCGCTAGTTCGATTGGTTTTAGAGTTCTCTCGGTTACCTTCTCTGGTTTCCTAAGGATAACTCTCCGCGATTCGATTTCTATAAAAAGCAAGAGCGAAAATTATAGAATATTTAGCCGGTCCAATGAACATTAAAGTTTTTCCTTCTCAGGTTACCTAAATATATTCACTATCGCGCGTTGTGACATATTAGGTTTTCGGAATTTTCATTCCGTCGAGTGGTAGATAGGTTACGTATACATAATCACATCACTTACCACAGTGAATCCCGATGTTTACCTCTCCCTACTCACAACTATCCCTTCCATGATAAACGCTAGGGAACCACGCTATAGAGGCGACCCTTCTGGCCTTCGGGCGGCGAATATCGTACTAACATTCCTTCCCTTCCTCTGGTGACTTTAAGGACGTGGCCGGCGTCGTTATTGACCATTTAAAGCTCGAATCACCGAAAATTGCCCAACGAGAATGATTTGCTAGTCCCAAGCGTCATTCTGCGTGTTCTTTGTGCAATTTGGTTGGTTCAGGTCAATCACGGAGAGCAACTACGAATTGTACAGTCTACCCAAGCTCAAGCTCAAGCTCATTCTTTAATTCTTTGATTATTCAATTTTTTTTTCTTTAATTCTTCTATTCCTTGGCTTTATAATTCTTTCATTCCCAAAGATAACGCGGAGAGTAATTCAACGAATAGTACGTACGATAAATAATAGAGTATAAAGATTTTTTCGGTTATCTTTTCAGGTTTCCGCATTCCGTCGTCGCGATTGGAATTTAGATACAAAGTACTAGCGATAAATAATAGAGATATGTATTGTAGATCCTTCTTATTGTAGAGGGGTTTCTTTGTGACCTTTTCAGGTTTCTCATAGATAACCTCCATTGTCGGGTGTCGAAATCATATGTTATCGTATCATATTCATTGTTATAATATTCTAGAAAGTATAGAATCGTACGTCCGGCAGTGTATTTCCTTAAATTCCTTCGATTTTTGAGATTTTCTTTCGTCGAGTGGTTTAGAGTTGGCGTTTACAGAATCACTTACCGCAGTGAATCCTGATTTTTACCCTATCCCCCTAACAAAAATCCCTTCCATGATAAACACTAGGGAACCACGCTATAGAGGCGACCCTTCTGGCCTTCGGGCGGCGAATATCATACTAACATTCCTTCCCTTCCTCTGGTGACTTTAAGGACGTGGCCGGCGTCGTTATTGTCCATTTAAAGCTCTAATCACCGAAAATTGCACAACGAGAATTGTTACCGATGAAGTAACAAGACGGGGTTTCCAAAACCTGAATACTTCTTTATTAAGACGTATTAAATTTTCCTGTAACGATTTACATTGATTTCAATAATAGTTCATAGCAGTGGTTAATTCAACTCACATTGGTGCCCATCTAAAGGGTGTGTCACATGAAATTGCATCACGGAAAAAACGCTGTAGAAATTCGCCCAGTAGACCGATCCTTTTGAAAATTTTAGACAGTAAAATAAAAACTATTAAACAACTTTTGGCATTTTCTTTTTATTCATACTTCGAGCCCAAGCTCGTATGCTCGCACCTTCCTCTTTACCCCGTCCATAAGGTTCTGTACAACGTCAGGTTGTAGTTTTTTTGAACAGAAATCCATTTTCTCTTGAAGTTCGCCTCCGATTTGACAACTTTTGGGTTCTTCCGGAGGGCCTGCTTCATAATCGCCCAATATTTCCCTATTGGGCGAAGCTCCGGCGCGTTGGGCGGGTTCATTTCCTTTGGCACGAAGGTGACCCCGTTGGCTTCGTACCACTCCAACACGTCCTTTGAATAGTGGCACGAAGCGAGATCCGGCCAGAAGATGGTCGGGCCCTCGTGCTACTTCAATAGTGGTAGTAAGTGCTTCTGTAGGCACTCCTTAAGGTAAACCTGCCCGTTTACCGTGCCGGTCATCACGAAGGGGGCGCTCCGCTTTTCGCAAGAGCAGATCGCTTGCCACACCATGTACTTTTTGGCAAACTTGGATAGTTTCTGCTTGCGAATCTCCTCCGGAACGCTGAATTTGTCCTCTGCGGAGAAGAACAACAGGCCCGGCAGCTGACGAAAGTCCGCTTTGACGTAGGTTTCGTCATCCATTACCAGGCAATGCGGCTTCGTCAGCATTTCGGTGTACAGCTTCCGGGCTCGCGTCTTCCCTACCATGTTTTGCCTTTCGTCGCGGTTAAGAGCCTTCTGAACCTTGTATGTACGCAGGCCCTCCCGCTGCTTGGTCCGCTGGACGAATGAACTTGACAAATTCAGCTTATTGGCGACATCCCGGACCGAACTTCTCGGATCACGTCTAAACTGCTTAACTACGCGCTTGTGATCTTTTTCACTGACGGAGCATCCATTTTTGCCGTTCTTCACCTTCCGGTCGATGGTTAGGTTCTCGAAGTATCGTTTTAGTACTCTGCTGACCGTGGATTGGACGATTCCCAGCATCTAACCGATGTCCCGATGTGACAACTCCGGATTCTCGAAATGAGTGCACAGGATTAATTCACGACGCTCTTTTTCGTTCGACGACATTTTTCCAAATTTACGAAAAATTGACAGTGAAGCATGGCCAACGTGATCTATACACTCTTATCTGATTATAAGCGAAAGCTGAAGATATAATTCCTAAAAATTAAATTTCTACAGCGTTTTTTCCGTGATGCAATTTGATGTGACACACCCTTTATTCAATGCAGTCCGAAATTTACTGCCGGACGGTAACTGCTTTCTTAGCTGTGACCTAGTTCGCACTGCGGATTTTATTTTTATGAGAAACTAAAATAATTATTCATCAATTGTTAATCATACCTGATTAGGAAATCAATTCTTAAGAATATAATCTATGTTATATGATCGATTGTTCGTCACTTTTCGCAATAAGTGGCTATCAAAATAAGTATGTGTTATTAATAATTTCACTTGCAGTTGGATAAACTAAACACCTCACTAAAGCCACTTAAGAGTTTAATTCAGAAAACTTCTGCCTATTGCGCTTGAATATAACTGAATTTTTTACACCTGTTCGTTAAGAGCTATCACAAGTACGCAAGTGCTATACCTCTTCCGTAGCGTCATTGCGTGCGTATTTGTTCGAGTTGACCTACGCTGATGACCGATTGATGGCGATCCTTTAGGATCAAGAAGACTGTTTTGTTAAAAGGGCGCAACAAGAATGATTTGCTAGTCCCAAGCGTCATTCTGTGTGTTCTTTGTGTAATTTGGTTGGTTCAGGTCAATCACGGAGAGCAACTACGAATTGTACAGTCTACCCAAGCTCAAGCTCAAGCTCAAGAAAAATTAAAATAGTTTATTTTTATCATACGAAAACAAAAATTGTAAAACTTTTCTTAAGTATGGGGATAGAATGATCACCTGGTGGGGGTAAAATTGACACTTGCACATATCATACAAATTGGGACAGATTTATGCGTAGCTTTTTAATAATTTGTTCCAATTATTTTTGGAATAGTAGGTACATGTATGAATGAAACTGGACATATTCACCTAGATTTGTAAATGAAATTTGCTAATACTTACAAAAACGTAGTAAGGAATGTGTGACATCTATTACGGAGGAATCACCCAACGCGCTCTGCGAAGCCGAATCGCTCTTTCGTTCCCGTTGGTATGTCAAATGGGGCGAAGCTTGTTACTGTACGACTGGATGTGGGTAACGTGCGTGTGTGTGCATCAAGTATATGCATACAAGGTGGGCTATTACTGCGAGGAACAACAGGCGATATAGGCCAGGTTATTATTATAGCTTATGGTGCCAGACAAGGAACACATAATGCATCGCATAATAATGTATGGTTTTGATTAGTTTCCCAGGATCAAATACAATGTGATATATTTTTTTTTTAACATTTTCAATAGTTAAGCCACATCATTACCATGTCGGTTGGTGTTATTTATATCCATATCAACCTAAATTCGCACAAGAATACGATTACAACAGTCATCGTGCACAAAACGCTTCAATATCAATCAATGTTACCCTCATTTCATCCCGGAAAGTCACTGCCAAATGCACAAAGGAAAACACCCAAAACAACAGCAGTTCTGCAACGTCAATCCGCACTTTGGCAACAACCAGCTGACGACCAACTCAATTTAGATAACGCCAATAGTTCAGCTTTTCTATTTGACACATTTTGATGAATCATTCCGGCACAATTTGTTACTGACACGAAAGTAATTTTCAGTATGTGACACACAATGTACCCGATAATCATCGTCAAGTGTTGTTTGCTTGTTGTCCTTCTACATCGTCACTGCTCTGTTTCCCGGCATCCATAGATTACCTTTCAATTGCAGGGAAATCGACCACTTGCTCAACTGTTTGTCAATAAATCAATCGCTTGCCTACTGTCACTCCGATATTGCTCATCTCCATCCCCGCGCCCACTACCACCAATGACACCGAACCGGTAGTAAACTCAATAATAAACAGCCCCATCATCATCGCGATAACGTGACACCAGCTACTCCCGGGCGGCCGAATTGTCACCCGGTCTCCAGGGTCGGTTTTATTGCGAACCGAATGCGCGTGGGAGTCGACCCAGGTGCGACCCAAACAGTCGCGCCCTCACGCCTTCTGCGAAACTCATTTTCACCCTTTTTCCAAACGACAAACACACGTTGATTGCTGTCGCCTTAGTAGGCGAATAACGGCCGCACAATTTCACCTTTCCTTTATGGCCATCATTACGAGCCATTAGAAGTGGAGTTTTTCACGGCGATGACTCGGATTGCTCGCGTGACATTCGAACATATGAGAAGGATTGTGTAGATGTGTCACATGCCGTGACACCAAACTTTGCAACAAACAAATTAAGGAGAGCAAATTTTCGCATTTTTTTTTTTGAGACGGACGAAGAGTTAGAGCTAGAAAGTGACTTTCACGACACCCAAAGGAGTCGTTTTCAAGCGGAAGCAGTCAGCCAAACGCAATCCATCAGATCAAATTTACCGCATAAATGTAATTTGATGACCCCTGTTTTCTCGATGATTGTTTCGCTTTCGCATATCGCATATATCCCTCATTTTTTTTTTTAAGTTGGTTGTGTTCTTTTACAGAACCGATGACCGGGACCGGTCATTAAATTGATTCATGGGCAGCTCGTTTGCTGATCTTTTTTGTTGCAGCGCGGGATATCGTTCCTTTCGGTTTTGCTTTCTCGCGCTTGTGCCAACAACGAAGAGGTGTGGTTATTTATGGACGAGGTACAAAAAAAAGTGAAACATTGATCCAATTTTGTTCGCTCTTGGCCCCCTTGAGTGGCTGGGGGGTGATAAGGGGAGCTGTGTTAGGACAGTTCCGAACGAGGGGAATTGGGATTAAATCGTGAATGGAGAAAGATTAAATTGGAACATAAGGATTAAAGGTAGAAAAGCTTTGAAGTTCGCTATAAGTGAAACTAAGGAATGAAACAAGGAATTTGAAATAAATAAGTATGAACAAAATATGATTTACAGTTTCTATGTTGTCACGACGGGACCGCTCTACACAATATCACTGTTGATATCGGTACCATCGACAGTCCTATTTCGCTCAGTCAAAGGGAACACGTTTGCCAGCAACCGCCTGCTAAAAACTATACATAATTTTTTTTCTTAATCTCCATATTGGATCTAGCTCTCATCAAAACAAACCGTGTAGTAATTCAATTTCATTCAAAAGTTTTTAAAGCCGTTCAGTAAACTTACGATTCCGGAAATATTTAGGCCCATTACCGCTTCTGCAACCATAACCCATCAAATTTGTGAGAAATGAATTTAAATACGAAGTAAAATAATAAATAATAAATAAATTTAGCTTTAAGCATACACAGAAAATCATCGTGTTGCTAAAAAGAGTTGGCGATCAAATCCGAAACACGACATTCTCAAAGAAAACGGAAAACGGAACTGTCAGTCCTTGCCAATGTTTTCATCTGTTCCAAACTTATGCGTGCTCATCTATTTGTTGAGTTTTTGAAAAGTACAACAATTATACCTTCGGGGATTTTCGTAGCCTAATTGGTTGCGTGTCCGCTACTAAGGGAACAACCATGAGCTCATAACTCAGGACCCTCAATTGATCGACTTTGTGTTTTATTCTAGCTACTACGCCCAACAACAATCCCAGTCCCTTACCGCCCACATTACCGTCTGCTGCATCGGTAATTGGTGCTATTTATAACACAACAATGGAAGCACAGCAGTGGAATTCCATACAATTCACTAACTAAAAAGTGTCCACATTTTCATCGTTTGTTTACGTGAAGAATATAATTTTTTCAGGCACACTTGATTTGAGTGTGTATGGATTTCTAGCTGTCTTGACGCAAGGTCTTTAATGAAGAATGCTAAGATGGGAAGGTTTATATAAACATGTGTATAATTAAATAAGTTTATTCAAATATTAATATTGCCGTTCTTTAACTATTCAGTGCAATTTTATCGAAATTTGAAAGAGAAATTAAAAAAGGAATGTTTTTTTTCAATATTTTTCTGAGATGGTTATTAAAAATCTATGATTATCTTTGCATTATTATTTACCCCTCATTATTTGTTAATTTTTCCTGCTTTTCGTGCTTTGACCTATCATTTTGACAATTCACGTGACGTGTCAAAGAACGAATTGTGGAAAATTAAGTGGCCAATTTTCTAAGCTTTATAATTAAAGTTTTTCTGTAGTATTTAATTTCTGAGTTTGTTTGAAAGACCGACTGAAGTTGACTGAATAGAAGAATAAGATTTCATTTTATATGTCGATTTTTGAAATCGACTCAATGGTTAAAAAGTTATGACGTTTCGGAAGAAATCTTACTTATTTAATCAGCAAAAGGCCCCAGTGGTATGTGCTGTACACAAAAGTCGTCTCCATTCACATGAATTATATATTTTTTTTCAATTCTCAACTTTCAAACTTATTTCAAGGATCAACATATCGTGTCTTTCTATTAATCCGCAAACATGTCTAGTAGTAACTTAAAAAAACCAAACTCATAAACGACAAAAAGAGTCTTTTTTTTTTTTTTTTTCTCTATTATAGTGACTTTCAACACATTTCGGCTGGTTCGTCACTTTTACTTCCATTTTTGGAAGAATGTCGGGAGTGAGAATTGAACTCGTGATCTCTGCGTGAGAGGTATGGATGTTACCACTACGCCAGATCGCCTCCATCACAAAAAGAGTCTTTGATTGTGTATTTTTTCTATTTTTACAGTACACATTCGCTTATAGGCGTTTTTTTAGTTGGAGTGTTTTTCAATTGGTGGTTCGCTAGTTGGTCTTTGCTAGTCTTTGAATGTTAAACTCAAGAAATGAAGGCACAGTATAAAATTTTTAAGTTTTGCAGTTTGTTTGACAAATGTTTTCGTTTAAAAATATATAGAAATATATATATAAATATAAAGTGAATTACAACACATCCACTATTAAAGGAAGTTGATGATGATACCTATATTTTCTAGCATCAATCCAAATGCAGTAATCCTAATTATTATTATGGCCGCACTAAAAGACATGAAAAACAACAAGAAAAACGCTTACTTTGAAATTTGTGAACTATTGCAGTATTATTTCTGTCATTCCATGCCAAACTGATACAGTGGTTTTCAGATTTTCGTGGAAATTGGTAGCGTGTTTTCGATATGGTAAAACATTGAACCTGTATTTTATTTTTTGGGTGATTCGATTTATCCCAAAAATGACTTTTATCAAAAACTCATAACTTTTGAACCACTAAGCCGATTAAGATGATCGACACATAAAATTGAAGTAAATTAGCTAGTCTTTTTTGGGAAAATGTCAAACTTGCAAGAAATTTGAATTTTGTTTTCGTAATTATTATTTGTATCTTTCATAGTATTTTTCATAGTTCACATGGTCTCCCCAGCAAACATTAAATCGCATAACAAGCGTATATATAACATCATATGCCCTAAACTTTGGTTGGCATATAATGCGCCTAATTGGCATATGCATGCAAAAGTGGAGGCCATATACATACATGACAAATGCTTACCGAATTAGTTTGG
Source organism: Toxorhynchites rutilus septentrionalis (assembly GCF_029784135.1). Lineage (NCBI taxonomy): Eukaryota > Metazoa > Arthropoda > Insecta > Diptera > Culicidae > Toxorhynchites > Toxorhynchites rutilus. The sequence continues at coordinate 299,864,597 of NC_073746.1, read as the reverse complement.
ATGAATATGCAACTTTGACCGTCTATAATAGCGATTATGTTGATATTAAATTGCGATCTAATATGAATATATTCATGAATTGTCAACGCACCTAATACGACTTTTGCCATACTCATATACGATTTATTACAGATATGGAAAAAAAAACAAATGGCGCAAAATATTTTCGTAAAATGTTTATTATAGCCTCACGAATCGCTATTTTTATATATGAGTATTTGTATTTGTAGAAATAATAATTATTAAATTTACTTGTGTTGGGAGTGGAATATAAATGTTTAAAATGGCACAGATTGTTGCATGTTTCATTAGAAGCATGTTTCATCGAACATCAGCAATTTCGAGTGCTGATATTCAGAAGTCCATTTTTGTAAATCCATAAAAAATCTATGGTTTCCTGTAATTGAACACGTTTTATGGAATCATTAAAAATTAAAAATAAATTACCATCATCAATGAAGTCATTGAATTGCTCTATTTCTGCAATCAAATCAAAATCCAAATTGTTTTGTTTTGGTGATTCATTCAACATTCCATTTTCATCTGTTAATTGGTTATGAGTTTCGCTCATATTTGTTTCGATCCGTTTAGCTTCTCTCCAGTGGTTGCGATGTTTTGTGAGTAATCGACTATAAGAGCCACTTTTTTTAAATTTAATTATTTCATTCTTCCGTATGTGTTCAGACATTGCTGTTATGAAATTAAACTTGTCAATGTTAAAGCATTTCATTGACATTTCAATATGATGTCATATGTTCTTTATTACGATCTAATATGATTTACTGTTTCATGATTTTCTTCAGCATACAACACGATTTACTGCAGTACTGAATCGATTTAAATTATACGCTTATACGACATACAAACTGCATCAGCGTAATATACGCATATGATGTGGATTGAATATTTTTTATGACAATGTACATCATAAAACTGATGTTTATTATACCGAATTACGACTTAATTTGATAATGATATATAAAATCGAATTTTTACATTTTATGCGATTCCAAATATACACGATACATACTTTGATTGATATCATATGCGATTATTTATTTATTCTGATTTCTTGTAAGACCTAGCACGTGCAAAATTGTACGATTTAATGTTTGCTGGGTCGGGACCAACGGCGCTTAATAATTTTCTAAAATGAGATGTGTTCTTTTTTTCTTTTTTGAATTATAATTTTAACCGAGATGATCGATGTATCAAATAAAAGCCAATGAGCTAGAATTTTTTGGCAATATTTTTCCATTGCGAAAAAAATTAATTTTGTTTTCATGATTAACAATTGTAACCGTTTTTTTATAGTTTATATGGTTTCGGAACACATTAAAAAATCAGAGGTGTATATATAACTTTTGACTTCAATTAACTATGTCGATTATCTGAATCGGTTCTTTAAATCAAAAGTAATGAATTTTTTAAAAACGTTATTTTTGGAAAAAGGAGAAAAATGATTTTTCGGTTAAATTTGAAAAATAATTATTTAGAAACGAAGAATAATACATTTTTGGATGTTATCTAAAAAATTCACAGCTTTCTTGCAAAACAAATATAAAAAAATATAGCTCCCTTGGACAATGAGAATTATAAAAAAAGAAATATGAACAATAATTAAAAAAACCACATTATTTTTTTCTAGCAAGTGTAGTATTTATTTGAAAAAGACTAGCTAACTGGCCAATTTAATATGTCGATCATCTGAATCGGTTTAGTAGTTCAAAGATATGAATTTTTGAAAAAAGGGGAAAAACTAGATTTTTCGAACCACCCTAAAATGGAATAATATATATATATATTGCGATAGGGAACAAAACTACCAATTTACACGAAAATCTGAGAATGGAATATATATAACACTAAAAAAATATAGTTTGGTGTTATTTTCCCCGGCTAAAAAGCTGATTATTAGAAACTAATTGATGTTAACGTTTCAATACCTTGTGAATTCTAGATACAATACCAACAGAGGGTATTTAAAAAAATTAAAATGGCTTTTTACGGGGTTTGAAAAAAATGTAATTTATTCAGAAATCTATTTTTATGTTGTTTTTTAAGCGTACATACATTACCTAGTCGTATCATTATTGTATCATTCAATTTATTTCGACGAGAATACTTCAACTGATGATCTTACCACATTTTAATTTTTTATTCAATGTCCAGTTTCTATGGCGAAGCTTCATTCGTAAATTACACATTTGTCATCATTGGTGGAATAAGACCATAGATGTTGTTATGAATAGCACAGCAAGTTATGATTACAATACATATGGATTTATTTTGATAATGCAAATATTAACGACATTATACATAAACCGATGAAAATGCATTATAATATTTGTCCACAGCACTTTCGGCGTTTATATATATATATATATATTTTATTCAATTTACAGTTCGTAATTTCTATCCCATTCGCCGTGTTTATCATGATGATGCTAACATTAATAACATTATATACGAACCTCCCACCTTATATATGACGTCTCCCACCGTTTTAGAGACATCTTAACATTATGTTCAATTTTTAGAGCGTAAACCATCTGTCAATTTTTTCACTGTTTACATTTTCTTGCCACAAATCGTTGCCACTTTTTTCTCTCATGTTCCACTTCTCTTCTCTGATGGAAGCCTCATATTGACAGTCCCGCTGTGTATATAGTCCAACTGTGAACATTCTTACGCCGAAAAAGGCGACATGAGTTGTGTATAGATAGAATAGGAATACTCTTACGCCTGAATGGCCACTGTGTAATAGATAAAAATGTGTATCGATAAGATAGGAATATTCTCACGCCCAAAATGGCTACTGTGTAATATACAACATGAGAAAAATTGTTCACGATTAACTTGGCCCTTTTACAGCTTAATGGCTAAATAAATATTACATTCTACTAGAAATCAAGTTGGATCACGTAGCACAACTCATACTGTATCTTGAAAGTTTCAAACAAGCACTTGTGTTAATTAATGTGGGTTAATTTGTAGACCTCGCCACCAAAATCAATTTTCGTTCATGTCGACCCCTGAGAAACCAATATCGACCCCACTTTGAGAATCCCTGGTCTAGACAATTTGCGCGTGTGCGTTCCACTAAAGCTGCGCGAAGGTGGATCAAGGGATCTAATCGGAGCGAAATGCAGACTGGAATGGAGCATTTACGGGTGTGTTCCCAACGCATCAAACCAATCAGCGATCCTCGGCCTTCATATTGGGGCAGTATCCGTTTCGGAAAGTGATCTGAACGAACTGCTTCGCGATTATTTTACCTTGGAAGAGATCGGAGTAGGTGGGCCTCCACTATAGGATTTCAGGCGGACAAAAATCGGAAAAGTAACTGTCACCAATCTGTTTTTATATATTTGCTATAGAAAGAAGACACTTTAACTAAGAAAAGTTCAAAATTTCAGCACTCTAGCAGGTACCATACTTGAGATATTAAGAAATAAACATGTTTAAAGAAAAATGCAATTTTTTTTCCAATAAAAGCGAATTACAAAAAACCTTCTTTTAGTCACAAATAACAGAATAAATTTAAAGTTCATTATATTCTTGAAAACGTTATTGATTGGGCTTTCCGAAAAACAAGTAGTTAACTAGTTTTATTGGGGAAAACTAGAAAATAAAGAAGAAAAAGAAGAAGAAAATAAGAAAAAAAATCATAATTTTAACTTTGTTGTTCGGCATCTTTTTACTCCCAGGAGCCCCCGGGTCAGGTCCTTGATTATTTTCTAGTTTAAGGTGCATACTAACAAGTTCTGAAGAGTTTACATGCAACGACCTGCAACGAAGATATTTGAACCGTTTTGAAAATTTTTGGTTTTATAGAAATTATACGAAATCAAAAATATGTTCATCAGTTAAAAAGTGATAAGTTAGTTGGTCGGTATCTTTTTGCTCCATGGAGTTCCGGAGTCGAGTTCTTGGTTATTTTCTAGTTTAAGGTGTATACTAACAAGTGCTGAAGAGTTTACATGCAACAGCCTGCAACGATATCAATAGCTGCAATGTAGTTGAAGAACTTATGGAAGCTGTGGATGAAATTGAAGAACCGTAATATGTTTACAAATGATTTTAATCAACTTGGCTCGACCATACCAAGTAGAAAAAATGCCAATAGTGTCGATAAAATGATGAAAATATTTTTGTCCGCCTGCTTGTATGGAAATCCCCCATAGTGGCCTCGTGAGCCGCTGGAGTTATCAGACGAAAAACGCGCAAGACAGCTTTTAGAAGAAACAACTCGTCATTTGAAACTGGGCCACTATGGAAGACCGATAACAGGAGACAGCTATCCGATGGTCGTCTGACGTCTGGAGTCCTTAGAACGGATGAATACGGAATATGAGCGGAAGGGAATACATACGGCCAGCTTGATTGGGTTGACTTCGTTGAACCAAATTGCCTCTGGTATCTTCCCCTGAGCGTAGTTTATAACCCCAAAAGTCTGAGAAGATTAGATTGACGTATCGCTCAACTGTAAACTACTTAAGGGACCAGATCTATTGATACCTCTCCCGAAAGTCCTGTCTCAATTCCGCCAATATCCGATAGCTATTGGTGGAGACTTGATGGAGATGTTCCATCAGTTTAAGTTTCGACATCTAGACTGTCATTCGCAACGATTCCTATCCCGAAAAAGCCATCTGACCCCCGCAAGTCTACGTCATGGATGTCGGCGCCTTTGGATCAACCTGTTCGCCGGCCTCAGTTCAGTACATCAAAAACCTTAACGCGAAAGAACTCGCCAAAGAATACCCACGGGCCGCGGCAGCAATCATAGATAGACATTACGTCAACGATTATTTGGACAGTTTCGAGGCGACTCAAAAGGCGATGGCCGTGGTGAACGAGGTTGAACTGATGCACTCTAAAGGAGGTTTTACTCTTCGTCGAATTTTATCAAATAAAATTAGTATCCTGCAAGGAATCGACGAAATTGCTGAAGCGGAATCCAAAAGTTTGGATCTGGAACGTGGTGAGAAAACTGCGTCGGTGTTGGGCGGGAACAGGGAAGATCCACAACAGATCCTACACAAAGATCATGTTCCCCCTAAACGTGAGGTTGCCAAAATAGTCATGGGCCTGTTCGACCCTCTTGGCTTCATTGCATTTTTTCTTGTCAACGGTAAAATGCTCATTCAGGAGCTCTGGTCCAAAGGGACAGGAAGGGACCAACGAATACCACAAGATATTAATGAACGCTGGCGACAGTGGGCAGACCAGCTCCATCATCTCGACTCGATATGTATACCACGCACTACAGAGAAACTTCGATACAACGTACATTTTACCTCGATATAATGTACATATTATCAAAGTCCATAGGAATAATTTTTTTAATATTGTTTTTCTGAAAGAATAATAAATTATCTGTATTTTGATACTAAAGCTTGATTTGTACTTTTCATCAATCCCGAAGTACAACTGTTTAGTGATTCCGGATTCTAAATGAATCTAATTTCAATCAACAGTACGAAAGGAAACATCATGAAAAAGGTTGGATTCGTCTTCTTATTGAATTTATTTATTAACTTATTATTAACCAAGCCTTGGTATAATGCTAAGTTGGCTTCCATGAAACGAAAAAGGGATCAATATCTGATAATAGCAAAACGTACTAAAAGCATTGATAACTGGAACACGTACAAGATATGGAGAAAAATTTATGTGCGTGAATTAAAGAATTTGAAAAATAAATTTGTCCAAAATGAAATTAGTTCAATTCAACATGATCCAAAGAAGCTGTGGAAGAAAATAAACAGTTTATGCAATCCGGGCGGCAGTAATGACATAGACATTGTTTTTGATAATGGTACGGTCAATGACACCGAAACAGCAGAAAAACTAAATAAATATTTTACGTCAAGTGTACAAGAAATCCACAGAAGCATTGTTTTTCCATCGAGACAACTTAATTTTACTTTCCCTAGCCTGTCTTCCCAGTTGAGATGTTTCAGAGCCATTGACACGGAAGCACTGAGGAAGTTGGTGATGGATTTGAGAAACTGTGCAGGAGTTGAAGATGTCAGCAAAAAAGTGTTGATAGATGCTTTTGATATTATCAAGGAGCATCTTCTTTACATAGTAAATGAATCAATGTTCCGGGGCGAATGTCCGCATAGGTGGAAAAATTCTATCGTCATACCTATTCCTAAAATCCCAAATTCGTCTAATCCAGAAGACCGTAGACCAGTTAACATGTTACCAATGTACGAAAAAATTCTGGAAATAGTAGTTAAAGAACAGCTCTTGGAGCATATAACTAGAAACGGGATTCAGGAAACACCATTCGTGTGAAACGGCTCTGAATTTGTTGCTATTGAAATGGAAGCAAGCTATCGAGAAGAAGAAAGTTGTTCTGGCCATCTTTATTGATTTAAAAAGAGCATTCGAAACAATTGATCGTCGAAAATTAATAGATTTGCTTTCCAGTTATTTTAGGTACCGATTGTATATAAACAGCCCCGTGAAGCAAAAATAACAACAAACCTCAGAATATTCCGAAATATTTTAAGGAGTTTTTAAAGAATGATTTGGAATTGTGACCTGTTCGATAGTCAGTGTTATTGTGTAAACTGACGAAGTGATGACGGATAGAATCTTACTTTTGTATTTGTTTGTGCATGTGTTTTTGTTTTTTTTTGTCTGACTAAAATAATGATGGTATTTGGTTTAATTTTAGTTTTTTTTAGTTATTAGTTAATTTGAATATTTTGTGAAGTCTAAAAAAGTTTGAGCATCGCGCGCGTTGACAGGCATATAAAATTGAGATTGAACAAATGCAAAAGAAAATTAACTTCCAAGAGTAATGAACTTCATTTAAAAGGGTCCAATGTGAAAATTGGAATGAAGCTGGGGATAGCCAAACCTGAATACTCGTAAACTCTTTTGTGTAGTAGAAGGTTACAACGAGATTTTTCAAGGTTGTGGCAGATCTGATTGCAGATTCCGATAAACACTTTTGTCCCTAAATTATGTAGAACCTGAAGCGTCAGTAAAACTCATTTGAAGGGTCTAATGAAGAAGCTGGGCTGATGCTGGGGATAGTCCTACCGGAATACTCGTGAACTTATCTGTTAAGTAGATGGTTATAACGAGATTTTTCTGGGTTGTGGCAGATCTGATTGCGAGTTCCAGTATACATGTTTGTACCCCGATTATGAATGGCCTGAAGTGTTGGCTAGAATTAGGCTCGGGTTTGCTCAGCTGTCTGGGCTCGATAACGATCGCATCAGCAGACCGTTATCGAGAATCTAGTAAAGCGGGAAGACCCTCGTAAATTTACGGCTCATAACGACATAGGTATTGGGTTCAATTCCCGATCGGTCAAGGATTTTTTCGGGCTGGAAATTTTCTTGACATGCCATGGATGAAATGCGCTCACGCAATGCCTTAAAATGTTCATTTGGTAAAATTTGTATGTCTGTGACAAAACCAGTCCGTTCTTTTATTTTTTTATTATCTTGCTTACTGGTACAGTGATGCTATAAAGGGAAATTCTAACATTTAATTATCTTTGGGATAACTCGTCCAGCTTAAATCTTTGTAGGGGAATGAGGTGGGACCATCATTATAATAAAAAAAATTAACCTTACTCAAACAGCAACACAAGAAAGTAATATAAGCTACGTTTCTGAGTTCTTTATTATGCTTCGGTATAACGCACAATTCGATACAACGTACATTTATGAAAATAAAATGTACGTTATATCGAAGTTACCCTGTATTTCTCCTTGTCTTTTCAGAACGGCCTCGAACGTTTACAAATTTGTCTATTCGTCGACGCGAGCGAAACCGCGTATGCCTGCGTAGTATACACAGTATTTTCAATAAATGAAGGGACTTTTTATCTAAATCATGAAACACGTAACGCCATCTGTTGAACGTTGAGAACATTAGAAAGGTAAAGGTCTCACGTTTCAAACGCAGCCAACTTTATGTAAATCGGGTAAAGGTTAAAAAGTTACGCGCTTCCAATGACAGTATGTTTTGTGCTTGTGTCGTAAAAATACAATGGAACAAAGAGCAAATAATAAATTTTGTTTCGTGATTTTTTTTTTTGTAAGTTCGTGAATTTTTAATGAAAAAACAGATTTCATCAAACCTACCAACCTCCGGCTACCTCCGGCCCTCAATTGACCATCTTTGTGTTGTTATAGAATAACTACGTTCACGCAACCATCATCAGCGATGGAAATCGATCCACGGTGGAACAAAGATCGATTCATCCATACAACTGCTCTGCTCTGCAAGAAACATCGGGCTGCTGTTCTATAAATAACTCAATAATGATCAATATCAACTGTCTCCGCTGTCCGGTCTGCTGAACAATGGATGAACAGAAAGAATACCCTTACGCCTAAATGGCTACTACTGTGTAATTTACCATAATGTAATGGAACAGAAAACTTAACGCCTAAATGGCTACTACTAACTACTGTGTAATTCACAATTCATAGAAACATAAACATATGTACATGTACACGATTAAACCCGGCTCTGTTACAGCTAAATGCTAATGAGCCTAATAAATAAATGGGATAAAAAAAAACCTCCGTATTATCCTGATATATCAGCATGCGACTATTTTCTGTTCCAAGAATTTAAAAAATTCCGTAAACGGAAAAACAGCGAGATCCTGGAACTCAGCAATCTTATCAGCGACGAGCTCCGTCGAGCCGAAGAAGCACTCGTGAAGACGGCTCAAGGGGATTTCTATGCGGGCGAAATCAACACTCTTTACAATACACAAGGTTCGCCCAATGAACGCCAACCCACCGTGAATGAATCCAGCACTATATACACTAGAAGCCCGAACCCCTAAATCATGTTCGATTGAGCTGAAACTTTGCACAGGTCATTTTTTGGGCTAATAAACAAAATATACATGGTCGGTTCTTTGAATTCGATGATTCATTTTTTCCTTACCTTCATTGCCATACCTACCCTGGGGTCAGTGTTGCCACATATACAGATTTATCTTTAATGATACAGATTTTCACCATTTTTTTCGACCAAGAATCTGTATATACAGATTACAGATTGTTGAATATCCATGCAGATTTTACACAGATTTTGTAATAAGAGAACCTTATATTCAATTTTCTCATCATTCCAATTATTATTATTTTTTATTTGGCATAATTCTCTTTGTACTTAAAACTCTTAGTCTAATAAATTATACATTTTTGATCAAATTAAACCTATGTGCAGCAAAGAACTGCGTAGCAAACTTTTTGCATAGGCCTGAAAATTGAAAATTAGTTTTATTCAGCAAACTACTGCCAAGCAGCAAGTGATCACGAGTATAAAAATCGGGATAGTCAGAATATATACACTTTACTGCAAGTGTGCAATTCTTACTTCGTATTTAATTCCAACACAAAAAACCTTATCAGTTACAAAATCCGCAATACAGATTCCAATACAGATTCCAATAAAGATTTTCTATTTTCTCAACAGATAAAAAAGATTGTTTAGCCCGAAAACACAGATTTCATTGTGCCAACATTGCTCGGGGTGCTGATTGATGATCAACTGATCATCATCAGCCCCGTCGACTACGCTTGTAAAAAGTGAACGAACGCAATCCATGCCACTATTCCAACGATTCTAACGATTCTGGCCCAAACCGCAGCAAGAGCATCTTTTGGCTAGTGTACCCTCATCGATACTACGATACGGGGATACAGACTGGATCGCGGTGGTGGAATGCGAGGCGAGTCGCGAGCGCATGAAGAACCATATCATCGGAAGCGGTTTGCTTCATAGCCAGGATATAGAAAACAGGGAACCAGAGAAATGCGGGAACGCATGAGAGAAGAATCGATAACTAGGTGGAAGCATTGATGGAGTGCGACTCAGAACGGTAGATGGACGCACAGGCTCATACCGATACTATCAGGCTAGGTGAAAAGGAAGCATGGAGAGGTAAATTTGTACCTAACGCAATTTCTGTCTGGTCACGTTTCCTTCAGGCAGTATCTACATCGGTTTGGACACGCCAAAGCGCCTCTTTATCCGGAATGCGAAAAAGGGGAAGAATCAGCGGAGCACAGCATTTTTATCTGTCACAGATTCATCGCAATGCTACAGGGACTGTCTGCTCTTGATATTGGTAATATTGTGAAGGAAAATGTGTCGTGACGAGGACATCTGGAATGTCGTGTACAGTGCAATCATAGAAATCATGCATTAACTTCTATCAACCGGTACTGTTATGAGTATAAGGAACTATTTTATAGTATTCAATAAAACTTAAAGTAAAAACGCTCCATTACCGCCAGTTAGCGAAATGAATCCACGAATGTGTAAGCTTGACTTCAACAATTGAGATCAGTTTAAATAAAACACAAAAGTGTACTTCCTCTCATATATTCTCCAGTATCCAGTCCATATACTTACTAATTCTGGTGTACACCCCGGGAACATTTTCGGTTCCGCACTTTTTCATCCCAAAACTAACAATACCCTCTAGAACCCACGCCGATATCCCATCAATCTTTTCGATTTTCATCAACGGTCCGCCGGCGTCTCCTCTGCATGAGTCTTGGTTCTTCACTCCTCCGGCGCAGAGTTGCGTATCGCGGATCGCAACCTGCACTCCGCTGAATGCCTCCCGGCAACGCGTATTATTCCAGCCCGGCATACCGACGTGCATTTGATACCGACTGGCCAGCCTGTGCTGTGTCTCTCCCCAGCCAGCGACGGTCAGTTGGAGACCTTCGAGGTCTCGGTTTTTCAACTCCTCTGTCGTCGGCAAACAGATTGGTTGGATGAATTCGGTGTAGTTGACAGACCTGTCCAGTCGTATAAGCGCAATGTCGTTGTAGTCTGCACCGTTCTCCTGAAAGTAGTCCTCGTGGATGAGGTATGACGCTATGAACACATCCTGGGCCGACTGGACACAATCATCTGGATCGTGCGCGCTGCACTCCACATCCGACTCGGAGTCGTAATCACCCAGTCGAACCATGTAGCTAGAATTAACAATTTTTGATGATCAGCTTTAGCACCGGTATGAATGGTACAGAGATTACTTACATTTTCCAGGAAGCCGGGACGATCTCGATGCAGTGAGCTGCCGTCAGAACGTGACGTTCGTTGATGAGGACTCCACCGCAATGAAAACCAAAACGATTGTTCGCTGAATGGAGAAATTCTACTAAATGAGCAATTCTCTGCCAAATGAGTTAATGAATTGAATTGACATTGTTCTTCCAATGTTTTTGTTTTTGAGGTCAATGGAGTCAAAGGAAAAGTCAAGTGACCATTGCACTACTCAGCTCTCAACTCTATTGAACATTTGTGGGAAATACTGTATTTTGATTTTGGGTATAGTATTCAAGAAGCAAAGAAAACGATTTCTCAACAAAAGTTGCGAAATTCGATACACGACCCACGAACATCGATTCAATTACAGCATTTTGCATTGAACATTGTTTATCTTTTCATTTCAAAAATTAAATCTCTGTTGACAGTGCAGCACTTAAACTGCAGCTGGCAGATAATGAGCCAAATTCACGCTTAACTTTTCAATAGGACCTATCTGTTTCGATCAATTCTCTTTATTGACTTTCTCTTTAGATAACAACTGCCTTGTAGACGCATTTTGCAATATTTTTGTCAGATAATTTGATAAACAAGGTTCTCTTCTAGAATCCAGATCGTCGAACGCATCAGGAAATGCTTTTATCGCTGAGTTATTAACGATAGAGAATGTCGATGAAGAGAATCGATGAAAACAGATAGGCCCTATTGAAAAGTTAAGCGTAGATTCATCTATTGAATACTACCGCTCTGAATCATATTTCGGACACTTTGTTCTAATACAGATAGACATGATAGACATTCGTTTAGCCGCACTTGAAAAAAAACTTGAAACACGTACAAAACAACTAGGAATGTTCTTTTCATCGGGATACTTATTTGCTGTAGTGATAGTATATTTATGTCACTTTTATTGAAAGAGCGTGCGTCACAATCACACACACACAAGGTGGTATCGGTGGATATAAACATTCAAACGTCGTTTTTATCCGAGACATACGTTTAGCCGCAGGGCATAAAAATCGAGTTTTCACATAATCACCAAGCCTTTATCTGTGTTTTTTGAAAAAATACTTGGGAATGTTCAATTTACAAGATAAATATTAGATGCAAGATGCAAGTCCACACGTGTCACGGTGAAAGATTGGTGAAGGTGTTTGTTGTTGCTGTCATCGGGAGTAAACGATTGGCCATTGGTGCTGTATTCATTCTACCTGATCGCCATTTCTACCATTCTACCTGAGTCGCGACGTGGATTTGATAGATGAACATGTGGCCTCCGTTCGTGATCTTTATGACAAAGTAACATGTGTGGATCAGGTGCTGCTCAGTGGTGATTACAACCAGCCACGCTTACAGTGGTTGCAGAGTACTGGTCGGTGACGATTGTAATGTAGTCATCAATACAGCTGCGGTTGAGCTGTTACCCTCAGATTTGCACCAACCACCATTGGAAATATCTCTTCCAGTACCTCGTACATGTCAGTCCAACGACAGGTATCCTGTTGACGTTTAGCACACTCCTGATTTTGGAAAAATAGACTACAATGCAAATCGTTATTACCTTCCTACTCTTGACTGGACCTACCTCAATGACTGTCAAAATGTTCATGTGATGGCCTCCGAATTTTGTTTCACCATTCAACGTTGTTTGCGTGTTCCCCCGTCTTCTTGGAGTACAGGATTACTCCAACAACAGAAGCGCGAAAAAACGCATCCAGCGGAAACATCGTGTTCTACGAACGTCTGACAGCAAACACAGATTTCAACCGGCGTGTAACGCTTATTGTAAACTGAATTCAGCTTTGTACAAGGCCCACGTTTTAAGAGTGCAAAAACTAATTTCCGGCGTAATCCGAAAAAATTTTGGAAATTCGTCAACAGCAAAAGGAAAAACTCAACGCTACCAAGTAACGTGCTTTATGACGACGTCGAAGCGAATTCCCATGCTGAATGTTGTGAGCTTTTCGGCAAATTCTTCAACTCTGTGTTTGACCAAACACTAGCCAGCGAAGCTCAAGCTGAGTCTGTCTCCTCGGGTGTCCCTTCGGACGTCTTTAATCTGACGACGTTCGCAGTTACTCCTGCTGTGGTCATCTCGGCTGCAAAAAAATTGAAAAGTTCGCTTCCGTCGGGTCCTGATGGCATACCATCGGTTTTGCTTTGCCGCTGCGCTGTTGATCTAGCCGTGCCTCTTTCTGTCATCTATACTCGTTCACTCAATCATGGTGTATTTCCTGAGATCTGGAAGGAATCTTTTATGTTTCCTGTCTTTAGAAACGGTGATAAGCGGAACGTCAGGAACTATCGTGGAATCACAAGTTTGTCGGCTGCGTCCAAGCTGTTTGAAATAATCGTCAGCGAAGTAATCCTTACTCAATCTAAGGGCTACATCTCTACCAATCAACATGGTTTTATGCCTGGCAGATCGGTCACCACGAATTTGTTGAGCTTTACCAACAATTGCATTACTGCTATGGAGAGCAAGGCTCAAGTCGATGTTATCTACACCGATCTGAAGGCGGCTTTCGATAGGATCGACCTCAACGTACTTTTGGCTCCACTGTCACGTCTTGGATCATCTGCAATGCCCGTGTCGTGGATGAGATCGAATTTGACAGGAAGAAAACTGCACGTTAAAATTTACGGCTGCGTTTCCTCGAGCTTCTGCAATTCGTCTGGTGTGCATCAAGGAAGCAACTTAGGCCCTCTGTTGTTCACACTGTTTTTCAGTGATATTGCTGCGAAACTAGCGTTGAACTGCAAACTCATGTATGCTGACCTGAAAATATTCTGCGTGATCCGCTCAGCTGAAGACTGCGAACGATTGCAAGTTACTGACCTTGGAGTCGTGCTGGATCCAAAATTGACGTTTAACGCTCATTACACCTCAATGGTTGCTAAGGCTAACCGACAGCTCGGATTTATCTCGAAGATTGCGAAGGATTTTATTGATCCATACTGCTTGAAGTCAGTATATTGTGCGCTAGTATGACCAATTCTCGAAACTGCCTCCGTTGTTTGGACACCAAATGTGGTTTTCTGGACCTTGAGAACAGAGCGTGTACAACGAAGATTCATTCGGTTGGCCTTGCGCCATTTACCTTGGCGCGATCCATTGAATCTTCCTGCCTACCCGGATCGATGCAAGCTTCTATACCTGGACACCCTTGAGAGAAGGCGCAGAATACAACAAGCGGTTTACGTATCAAAGCTGTTGAATGGAGAAGTTTATTCTCCTCAGTTACTCTCACTATTGGACCTTCGTGCTTTTCGTCAGCGATCTTTGCTGCAAAATAGATTCAATCGTACCTTGTTCGGATACAACGAACCGCTGTCAACGATGATCCGAACTTTCACGTTGGTGGAGGACCTATTCGATTTCGGCGACACATCCTGCTGCTTCAAAAAAAGGGTGTCCAGTTCGTCTATTTTATAATAGCCTAGGTGTAGATATTTTATTCATTAAGACCACAGATGCAGATGAATCATAACTGAATAAAATGTGCAACGTAAGAAGTTGGTCAGATTAGTGATCTACGTAGAATCTAATGGAATGGCGAAAGTTATTCTATTGACGGAAGAGGGGCTCGATCGTAGCAAAAGTTGGTCTATCTGAGAAAGTGGTACGGAATTTCTACATTTATTTATTTATTTGCAGCGTCTTGAATGTTATAAAACAATTCCACAGACTGGATTTAGCCTAATAAAACCTTAATCCTATTCTTGAAGACATTTTTGACACATTAAACTCAAACACTGTACAAACATTATTGAACAAACGAAAACAAACATCTAACAGGTTATTAAAACCATAAGAGGTTCTGTGTCGTCTAATGTATAATAATTCACGCTCACGAAGTTGACGGGAAGGTGCATAAAATGCAACACTGGACAACAATGATGGACAGTCGATGTTCCCCATAACCAAATCGAACACAAAAAGCCGTCGTAGATTCGAACGTCTGGAAGCTAGCGTTTCCATAGCGATGAGTCTACAGCGGCTTTCGTTATTGGGCATATTCGATGGGTCCGACCACGGTAATGAGCGTAGGGCGTAATGGACGAAGCTGCGTTGCACTCTCTCCATACGACGTGTTTGGGTTGTATGAAATGGAGCCCACATGGCATACATGGGCATACTCCAAGATACTACGAACTAATGAGCAGTAAAGTGGAGAACTAGGACTGAGAACACTTTGGCGTCAATATGTTCGTTGAATCGCATTTTATTGTCGATGATCACACCAAGATCGCGGATGGAACCGACACACTCCAGGGGTACGGGTCCAATTGAATATACAAATTCGATTCGAGATTGTCGGCGAGAAAATGCGATGGACTTACACTTTTTCACATTCAGTTCTATACCGTTTTCAAGGCAGTCGAGGTGAGATGTACCGAATCTATGAATCTTCAAATCGTCGGCGTAAAGCAGTTTTGGTGACCACAATCGAAAGCACAGATCGTTCACGAACAGCACGAAAATTAGCGGCCCCAGCACGCTGCCCTGTGGCACGCCAAATGTGATGATGAATGCACGAGAATGCGAACCGTTGATATTGACGTACGCCTGTCGCTCAGCCAGATAGGAACGCAGCCACTCGGTGGTCCACTGAGGGAAACCCAGATGACGAAGTTTCGTAACTGTGAGGTCGTGAGGAACTTTTTCGAACGCTTTGGAAAAATCGAAATAAATGGCGTCTATCTGGTGCTTTTTCTCGATTTCTGTTGATATGAAACTGGTGAACGCCATGAGGTTTGTTGTGGTTGACCGCTTCCTCACAAATCCGTGTTGAAATTCGGAGATGGTTGTTTGTGACGCTGAATAGATGACGTTGTGGACTAATTCCTCGAATACTTTAGCCAAGCAGCCAAGCCAATGCTTGGCAAAATAAAGATACCACGGTAATTTTCCACTAGGTGTCTCAAATCTGCTTTGTGTATTGGGCAGATTGAAGCTGTCTTCCATAGCTTCGGGAAAACACTGTGACGGAGAGATTAATTGAAAATTGTTGAGAGCGGCTTTTTTAAAGACTCTGCACATTTTTTCAGGAACAACGGTGGAAGAAATTAAATAGTGCCAGAAATATGGGATATAACTACCAACAAATGGGAACACCAAAGTTACTTTGCGTCTTAAAGGTCGAATAAGACACGAAGCAACTAGGAACGATGTCCTGCTCATACATTAAGGCAGAATCAGTTGTTCCAGTAACGAAGAGGCATATTGCGCGCATCTTGAATGAGTCACCAAACATCATGTGGAAGAAACCTCAAGGGAAGCCGAAACTGACCGCCACCCATAAGCAGAACCATCTCATTTTCGCCCGGCAATACATGGAATGGAAACTAGAATGGAGAAATGTTGTATTTCCCGGCGAAAAAAGTTCAGTTTGGATGGTCCGGACTGTTACAGTTGCTATAGGTACAATTCAAGTCAACGGCATGTCGTGAGATCGAAGCGAAACTTTGGGGGCGGAAGTTTGGCAGTGTGGGGAGCCGTTTCCTATCAGAGCAAGCTTTTCATTTGTTTCATTTTCACCCCAATAAACTCCGAAAAGTATCTTCAATTACTGGAGTTTTGATTGGCCATATTGAGAATAACGCTACCGTTATCGTTTTTTCAGTAGGATTATGCATAGATCCACGTTTCCAAGCAATCGAAGGCATGGTTTGCCGAGAAGGACATTCCGCTTCCGCTTGAATGACCTGCTGGCAGTCGATTGCAATCTCATAGAGAACCTATGGAGAATTTTGGCCGAGATGGTCTATGCAGACGGATGACAATTTGACAACATTTCCAGTCTCAAGACAGTAATTCAGGAATGCTGGGCTATAATCAAAATGGCAACACTTTAAAAGCTGTCTGACTCGATGCCAAATCGAGTTTTCAAAGTGATCCGAAATGGAGGTGGACATACTAAATATTAGCTACCGATTGGACTCGAAATTTGCCGCACAAATTTTCTTTTATTAAAATTTTAGGATGCGGCTAAACGAATGTCTACCACTGTATCTTGAAACACTTAATGCACTGATGATATAACTATAAAATTAACATCACAATTACTTCTTTAGAGTAATCCCTTGGTTTCACTATCATTTCACATGAGATCTACATTTGAATTATAACATAATCGACAGTAATCTTACAACACTACTCATTATCGTTTGTGTTTGACGTTTCCTTAGCGTGAGCACGTAGAATTTATCCGTTCATCAATATTTAAATTTCTCCCGTGTTTCATCAGTTCTCATCATCGGTAACAGTTTACTGTGATTGGTTTATAAATGTTTCACAGTTGACTTTAAAATTAATTAAGTGTAATGTAATTTTCGTTTACAAAATAAATTGTCCGAATTTTGAATTCAATCTGTCCGAAATTTGATTTTTTTTATAAATAGTGTCCGAAGTTTGATTCTTATTCGCTTGATTTGAAAAGCATTTTATTTCAATGATTTTTTTATGTTTTCAATCAAATAGGTACCAAAGTAGAAAGCTTAAAAGCATATTGAACTAATTTATTAAAAATATCAACCAAATAATATCTTGCATAAAGTTTAGATCTGTTTTCTGCATCATATGCCTTAAGCGTCCGAAATATGATTCAGAACGGTATTTCGCACACAGAAAGGGAGTACTCACGCTTCATGTACTGAATCCTAGCCAGCCACGGATAATCACCAAGACCGGCAACATCTCCGCCGAAGATTCGGTTAGCGGAAGTTCTTCCGCACACTTGAACTGTGGGTAGCTTGGATCCGAGCCGTTTCTTTAGCTTCCGGGGCGAAGGACAGCAAACTGTAGTCATGTCATTCGTCGTATAGCCACAGCGCGATTTCACGAGATAAGTTCGCACAACTTCGGAAAAATTTCCACGTTGCAGAAGATCTACGATTGGGTGGCAATTTTTCAGCAGTTGACATGTTCCCGCGAGGCCGGCACCGTCGGTGCACGAATCGCCATTTACCACTGGAGAGAAACGGACGTGTACAGATTTTTTTTTCAAACGAAAGAAAAAAAACTGAGCTTACCCGCCTGTCCAGCGATGATTATTGACAACGCTATCGATAGACCCAAAAGAAGGGCCATTTCTCGGGAACGACTTGTACGGTACTGAAACATTCGATTGACGAATAACAGCAGTCCAAACAAATCACCTCCAATTGGTTTTCTCGGAGTAAATAAAAATTCCCATCTGCAGCGGTTGTCCGGACCAATATACACAGTGTTCAGTGGTTGTAAAACGCTGAGATAAGCCATTAAACAGAAGATTTCAGTAAATCTCTGCATCCGCTCCTTGTAATTGATTGGTGGTGGGAGAGATTAGCGATAACCGCGAAGGTGACCCAGTGATAGTGACATCGCACGCCGTAGGGCAAGTGGACCAATAGTGGCGCATTTAGTCAAGACAATCAAAGAAATCAGTCAAAATCAAGCAAAATATATATAAATATTTATGTTGCAACACATCATTAGATTCAAAGTTTTATTGTTTTTTCAATAGTAACTTTTTTTAACACTGAAAATGCATGCATTTTGAGGAAAATAAGAGTTTTGTAAGATCGTTTATGTTCCAATAGGGGTGGCATGGTTCCTATAATGGTGGCACCGCGTACCTATAATGGAGGTATATCTGGATTTTAGGTAAAACTGATATTAAATACTTTTTTTTTACTTCAATCAACATACAGCAAGATTTTAAACACGGTTAAGATAGTATGCACTAATTAAGGAGTATCCATTTAGTACGTCAGGCAACATTTAATGAAAATAAACCTCCCTTCCCTTCATGACAACTTTCTTATATCTTTCATATTATTTATGACGAATTGTGAAACCCCCTCCCTTCTTACAACGTGACGTTATTAATGGATAGCTCCCTAAGTGATGCAAGTTGTAGCTGCATAGTTTATGGTTCTCTCCATAGAATTTTAATTAAAAATACCACCGTATTATGGGACAAAACAAATGGTTTGGATTTATTATGTAAAAAGACTGTGCATCGTGCACAGTTGATTACAAATTCAATTCAGTATTTAGAGATTCAATCATTGACTACAAGTCTCATTAATAAAGAACGAACGAAAAATAAACTCCATGTAAAAAAAACAAAATAAGCAGCCAGAAGCTTAGTTATGTTGTTTCAGCTTCCGTGCCTCAAGCAACTCCAGCTTTTGTTGTTTCTGTTGGTTATGTTCTCTCAGTTTACTCTGCTTCTTGTTATCTTTTTCCTTCTTTCGTTGTTGCACTTCTTCCTGCTTCTGCTTTCGGAGTTTCTCTTTTTCAATTTTACGTTGCTCAACTTCTTTTGTTTCTGGTTTCGACTGTCTGCTTTCTCTTTCTTCAGTTCTTCGGCTTGTCGCTAGCTCTCTCTTCTTTGCTTTGGCTTTCTCCTTCGCTACTTCGTTCTACTTTTCTTCTTCAAGTTTACGAATTTCCGCAAGCCGCTCCGAAGCTGTCAAGACTGGGTGAAATTTCCTTTTATAATTTCGGTGACTGCTGCTTCTTTTTGGAGTTGGCGGCGTCTGAAGCAGTTCCGAGATGCTCATTTTACGTCTTGCAATGTTGTCTCCATTTACTTCTTTCAGCGCTCTGAGTGGTGTAATGTTACGCTCTTCCAACAATCGTCGCCCATCTGCTCGACAAATGCTGGATCCTCTCCAGGGATAGGGGGCCTGATCACGAACTTCGCGGTGAAAACGAAGTGAATTGTATACAACCTTATTACGGCTGTCACCGTGTGTGTAGAATCCAGAAGAGTTCATCCGTCGTGACAACTTTGATGAACTCGTTGTTATTATGAAATACCACGATACTGTCATTTCATGGAGAAAAACAGGTATATTTGTCACTTGTGTTTCAGATGGTGGAAGCTAGTCACGCGGAATGGAGTAAGTTTAATTTCGTATTTATTTAGCTTTTTTGCTAACATTTTACATCTTGTCTTGTCTTGTTTAAGAAACAAAAGATAAACAAACAGCAATTTACCTGCCTGGTGGCATTTTTAGAACGAAATTCTGAGGTATCCAGAGGGCGTAAATTTGTTTATTTAGATTCGGTAAATGCGCTATGGGATGTAATTAAGGAATAAAAATGTAGTTCCCGTAGACCCATTGAAATATTGCGGAGGTCTACTTCCGATTGTCCTGAATGAACAGAAATTTTTTGTTTCTATTTTTAGGATTACACCAAGAGAGAGTTGCAACACCATAAAATGGCAATGGAGGCCACTGGCCGAAATACGATCATGATTGGTTATGTATAATATTGATTTGTTGATATTTTGAATATAAAATATTGACTGGAAAGTTTTTCCAACATTGCAGAGTTAGTTTTTTGTAATTCAAACATTTACAATTGGCGGACCAGAATCAGGACGATAGTTATAACTTTTTACGTTATAGATATTTTCAACGGTATTGTTTTGAAGACATACTTTGAATGGAAGAATATTTAAAAAGTGATAATAAGTTTCAAACAAGGAAAAAATGAGTCTATCTTTGTAAAGCATTCACAAGATACTGTTTTCAAATTCTTATCTGGTTCTTTTTCCATAATTTTGATATCCGTCAAAAGAATATCTGAATCACTTTCCGCTTTTGTCAAATTCCTTGAAATCCATCAGATGTTTTCTATGAGGATTATGCTTCTGACCGGCAATGCATCTCGTAAAGCTGTCGAATGATTTCTTCTTCGGATTTGACTGAGCCGTCATTGAATTCGTCTATGCGTTCCCTGCCAATACATTCTATCGCAGATTGGATTGTTGAAGTTGGAATGATAATCGAATCTTCCAGAACATGTTGACTAACAATATATTCGTTTAATCCATGACCCTCGACCACAACGGATGCTACAGGATCCTTATGAACTCTCTCGGAAGCATCAGATACTGACGGACTAGCCTCATTCGCGTATACTGTCCTAGCAATGCCTTGATTGTCCTCAACCGCATCGGATGCAACAGGATCCTTCTCAGCTGGTTCATGAGCATCGGATACTGCAGGACGGTCGTCATCCTAAGTTACTGTCATGGCAATGCATTTCTCGTAGTCAGCATTATCAGCGCCAAAAGGAAACAGACCGCAAACTTTGATTCCGTTTTTAATGCTTTTCTCTTTGATCCCTTTATTTATCGCTTTTTGCAACACGTCGAGAAAGTCTTTCAGCGAAAGATTCGAACCTTCGTTGTTCATCCGCCATTGCGATATGGCATCTGCCCAAGCGCTCTTTAGAGGCCCAAATATGACAACGTCTGCCGGCTGCGTAATACGCGTGGTATTTGGGTATAACGCAATCAATACGATACACAAATCCAAACAAAGTTCGGCCATCTCCGCAGCCTTATAGGAGGAGTGTCCATCCACAAAGTACAACACCGGTAATTGAATGTTATTCTTCAGGAGATGTGGATAGGAAACATTCCTGATGTATAACATAAAATTGGTAGTATCCATCTTTTTGGGTTTTTACCGATACCCCAGTCGTCAGGGAAGCTCCGCAAGACCTCCACAGATAAGCGCTGCATAGTACAACACCTAGTGGTACAACTGATCCATCCGCACCCAAAGGAAACATGACGGTTATGTTCTTGTGACTGTCTGCGTGTTCAACTTCGTACACATTTTTGCTGCCGCGAATAGCAAGCACGGCTTTTGTCTGCGGATGTAGGTAGAATGAGGTTTCATCGCCGTTGAACATGCGACTTGGATCCAATGCTGCTGCCATGAGATTGTTATTCTCCAGATGGGAGCCAAGCTCCGCAAAATGTCCGCGTATGTCAGCCTCTTTGACCTTTGCACTGGCGGACGTTACTGCTTCCGGTGTGCGGAAGGTAAGATCGCCTTGTCGATGAAGGAATCCTTTCAATCATTTTCGATCTACAACCGATAAGGATATTCATAACACATCTCTATTAAAAAAAAAGATTGAATACTAACCTGGTACGTTGTTTTTGATCGGATTGGGACGAGAATTGGTTTCGAAGAAAGTCTTTACTTTATGCAGCAGCAACTGTTTCGTCACCGGAAATCCTTTCTTCTGCATTGTAGCCAAGTATAGGACGAGCTTCCGCTCATCCTGGTCGGTAAGTACAGTCTGCCGCCCTTTCTGAGCTTTTGTTGTCCACTTGCCACTAAGCCGGTAACGCACGGTATATTGAGGAATGCCGTAAGCTTTGCATGCTGCGTAAAGAGTCTTTTGCTTGGAGGTCACTAACTCCATGCAGCGGGAAATGGTCGCTTCACCGTATTTCCGCACAGTCTTCATTGACAAATCCGTTCTGTAATAAATTGGGGAGTCACTATATGTATTTTCATGAGTAAATAACTGTTTCTTACCCGATATAACAACGAATATTAATCAAAACTTTCACTGTCTACGATTTGTTTACGACCGAATCTGCAACTGTCTTTTGTGAACATTGCGATGTGCCACTATAGGAACAAACATACTTTTATGTGCCTATAATGGCACAAAAGGAAAAAGCAGAAAAAAAAAGTAATTTTATATTAAAAACACTTTCCCTGACTTGAAATAAGTCATGTTCTTGATAAAAAACAGTAACGGGATGGGGTGACCGTATTTTACTACTTGTGAAAGCGCTAAGCAAAATTGGTATTCGGTTAAAAAAATTATAAGAAATTGTATAGATTTTTGCGCCGAGTTTTGAAAACAGTGTTTGGGAATCATTTTGTATTATAAATCATTATTACCTCAAATGTGACGTAAATACCCAGCGAACGTTCTGTTTTCAGTTTATTTACCTTAATTACCGTTAAATTTGATATAAAACGACTTTTATTACTATACAACCACTATTGGTACTACCTTCACTATAGGAGCACTTGCCCTATGTCTATATTTTTGACGTGAAAAAATATAATGAATTTTGATATGGAAATTGCGATCAGTTATTTACCGAATGGGTTTGATAATGTTTGATGTGATACAATGAATTCAAACAAAAACGAAAGTGGCAATCTGCATGTCTGCAAGAACCAACCCAGCAACATTATATTGGTAGGAACCGATATGCAAATTGACTGCTTTGAAAAACTGTCTGTCAATAGGGACACGCAGTAAAACCTGCGCCAGCTTTCGACTGGATGAGACCAACAGATTATCATCCGCCAGACAGCTTTTTCCCCTAAAACCGTCAGCAAGTATTCACCTTTTTCTCGCATCCTTTTTTCCTGGAGAACCATTTGGTCTAATTTATTCGGCGTCGTTCGCAATCATTTTGGTCCGCACGAAGCCGTCTATCATCCCATATGTTAAATTATAGGCGCATCTCTTCCATTCGTGTGAGCCTTTTTTTTCGGTGTCTCTCGGAAGCCCCAAATCACCGATCTTGGAGTCAACGACAAGGACCAATACCTCCGGTCGCAGCTAAATAAATTACTTCTTGCAGGTTGAGGAGGGGCGAAAAACAAAAGCCCAGCCAAATTGCGAGCTCTGTTTGCAGAATCGATTGTGTCGAATTAGTGCAAAACGTCTAAACACGAAATGATACACATTAGGAGCTGCGACTCCAATTTGGGCAAATTATACCACTGGCGAAGGACAAACCGCCCCACCTGAGGTTGAACCCGAGCCCGGCCCGAGCGGAATTTGCCTAATGAATTCGACTGCTCGGCCCTTCATTCGAGGATGCTTTCGAATGTTTGGAGCGCTATTCGGAACGCGAGCGGTCGGATTGGCTGGCACTCGGACGACTTACGGCATCCGATGCTTTGATGCGTTGGCCGGGCGCTTTGCATTATTACACCATTGAATTGGAGGAATCTATTTGAAGCTGGGATTTCTTTCGATATCGATCTATAGCAGAAGGATATTTCGACTGCGCTACAGGTTGGTATTTGGCAGAGCATTGTTTTAGATATTTTCTTCTTTACATTCTTAGAGGTTATTTGTATAACTATGCATTGTACATTGGAATTACCTTTGTCCAAAAATATTGGTTGTTGATTCCTACACATATGTTCCAATCTCAAATAATAAATATTCATCTTTTAAACTTTTAGTTTGCTCTAATGTCATCTCGAAAAAAAAATTTGGCCGGAAATTGACCATCAGGCAATGTCCCAAAAGGTCGATTTTCGGCCAAATTTTTTTTTTTTCGAGATGACACTAGATCTCGACGTTTCATGCATTTTTAAGTCATTTGGCATCGAAAAAAAATCGATTTTCTAAATTTCCTTTACTCCTCCTTTGGAAGAATTTCGAGGATCAAGAAATCCAAACTTTGAGCGCTTTGAGGCACCCCTAAATCATGTCCGATTGAGCTGAACCTTTGCACAGATCATTTTTAGGGCCAATAAGCAAAATGTACATGGTTGGTTTTTGAAATTCGATGATGTTTTTTTTTCATACATCCATTGTCACCCTAATATTTATAGAAGGTGTATTTGCATAAGAAGTAAAATTCTGATCATACGCGAGCGTAACATAAGCAAATTTATAACACATGCGAATTGGGGCTCTTTTGGTATTAACAAGTTCTTCCGCACAGTAACTCGATGTTGATAGTTCCTTGATATTTTCCTTCGTTGATCGTATTGTTTTCACATATTCACGTTGGAGAGCCTTAACCCTTCTCTTCGTTGGCCGAGGCATTTTGATTGAATGTAATACTTTTCCGTTCACTATTTTTGAAACCATAGACAGCCGTGGCAGTGTTCCTTATGCTTTCCCTTTACCAACTTCTCAAAAGAAATGATATCTCTGTTTGATTCCTTCCCTCCTCATCAAACCAAATTACCCTCTCGCTACATCCTAGTCCTAAATCCTAATCCTGTCCAATTAATCTAGTGTCAGATTCAATTATTGCTGAATTGTAAGTCTTAATTATATAGAAATTGAGTTATATTTTAAGGTGAAATTTGACTCTGTAAACGTTAGATAATAAGTAATTGAGTCGGATTAATAAAAGTTTTTGGAAAAAAAATCCCCTAAGAGATTCTCAGTAAGCTATTTAACGACATGTATAGCAGAATCAATAACCTTGTAACGGGATAAAATAATATTGAAGAAATTCGACTTATGAAAATTCAGTCGTATACAAAAAAATGGAAATCAATTCGCTTGTAATTATATATAATAAGATTCACCTAATTATTTTTAAATAGGTAACTGTTCGGTAGAAAATTTTGGTTA
>NC_073746.1:299763309-299838872 GCF_029784135.1 Toxorhynchites rutilus septentrionalis | reverse complement strand
GGAAATATCCTTGTAATTCGCAAAATGTGATAAGAGCAAATTGCTCTCGGGTTCTGATTTGTGCAATTGTTTATGGCTGACATGCCGATTGGACTTGAACAAAAATTGTCATCGCTGATATCAGCCGGAGACCACTCTGAAGATTTGAAGATATCTAGGTGGTCTAATGGCTGCTATTGTCCCTTTTCAAAACAAATGGTCAATATGAAGACATATTTCGCTATGTTCAATTAGTGTCATTGTCAAATAACTTGAAAAAAAAAAGGCCGCTGAACCTATTATAAATAGCACCCATTGAGTAAAATCATTCGAGGAAATCACATCAAAGGTTGGCCGATAATACCGATCGCGGTTAGTTTGTTTGTCGATCCCCCGATACTTGTGTTTGCATGTTCTTGTGTTATTAATATATTTTCAACTCAGCTTCAGTTCCATGTTTTATGATCACCATGGTCGCCGGTGCAGCACAGACCGTGCAGTTGCACTTCGTGGTTGACTAACAACATCCTCATTCCGAATGGCGCTCGAATCCGTGATCTTTGTTCGATAGGGTTCGATTCGGGCAATGTCGGAAAAAATTATGAAGATCACCGTCAAGCGAAAATGTACTTCTAATCAAGCCTATTTTTTAACCCTTCACAATGAAGACAAATTTACGCGAATTTTTGCGAACCTTTTTCGCCAACCAATTGGAACGAAGCGCGGAAGCACTCGCGAAAGAGCGAAAAAAGATGGAACTTCCCAAGCTTTTGCTTGAATTCGCGTTACTTTGACAGTAGCCTCTGTCCACATCAGAAAGCTGGTACAAGATAATCAAGATAGGCGCAACAAGATATAAAAATTTGCCTCGGCTTCACATCATTGGAATATTCGAGCTTGCTGCAGAATAATAAATATTTTTTCGAATTTCTGTTTATACCCTACTGAGTTTTCTAATATGGAATTGTATCCATATCGAGGTATACCGTTTTGTCTCAAATTCCGAACACTTCATTTTTAAATGTAAATTTACTCTACTCTAATATTTTAAATAATTGAACAATAAAAACCCTGACATTCTTTGTGGTATAGGCTTCATTTTAACATCATTCACAGGTATCGATACTACCTACAGCTTATAATAATAAGCATTTGCATAAAAGTGACTGTCAAAACCAGCGATAGAATGTGTGCGTTAGCAAATTCGAAATTTGAATCAAGTTTCGAAGCACAAAATCCACTTCTTTAGGAGTGTTATATTTTTCAAAGGAAGAATAGCTAATTCGCTTCAATTTCTGATTTCTTAATTTCTGAATCGGTCTAGTAGCTCAAAAGTTATGATTGAAAAAAACATACTTTTAGTTTTTCACAATGAACATGAATCTGTAAATTAATTCTATGGTGCCCAAATGAAATAAAAGGCTCTACTGTATCCAAAAACCACATTAATTTCGTGAAAAAGTACCATTTTGGGTAATGAGACACTGTTTAATGACCAACAAAGGAATTTGAGACAAAACGGTACCTGAACTCACATTTGTGAGTAATATGAATTTATTTCACCAATCTCGTACAACTTGTTTTCGTTGTAGGAACGATAGTTTTACAGATTCGCATGATTTCCTAATTCAATGTGAATGACTTTAGCGAAAACATTTCGCAGGAATCAATTCCACACCTGAAATAGTCGCTCATTCTGAAACAAACTTTATGAGAATGAGTGAGCTCGTCACGATATACACGCACATGCTGGTCAAATTGGCGATTTGAAATTTGAGCAGTCAGTGCAGAAAAATAGCCCATCTTGAACGCAAAAAGATGTAGAATCGGATATCTAAATGGCACTGAATTTTATAAACAAAGTCAGAGTTGAGACTCGCATGGAGACCAGAATATTCACAATTTATTTCGTAAAGTAAAGGAATGTCTAATCAGTTCTAAATTCAAGAATGTTGAAAGAACATTCAGCTAAGATGGTGTTGAATCCTAATCTAGTGAATGTTCCGAACTCGTTACACAATCACAAGTGATCCATTCTACTATTGGAAGTCTCCCGACTGTCCCGGAAAATACTTTAAAAGACATTGCGGATGGAAAAGCATCTTCTTTGGACAAATCGTGTGATAACTTTGCACATCCGTTGTTGAGATGTTAACTGAATACTGCTTTCTCCTAAATAAAACAATACTTCTCATATTGAGTAACATGAAACAAAAAAAAACTTCATTCTTTATACATTTCACATTCTCACAAAAACTCAATTAGAAAATTCCATCATTCTTTTGAATAGCATCAAACTAATAACAATAGTAAACTTAGTTCAAGTAGAAATAAAACTCCACCAACCAATGATAAGTGGAGTACTTTGCTTAGTGCTGGGAGCTTCAAGATCAATTTCTCATTGCACTTGGCACTTGAAATACACCCAAAGCGTGTTGTTTTGCTATCAAAATATCAACGAAGCACTAATGAAAACGACATAATGAAGGGCCATTCGAGGGAAGAGTCAATTTGAACATGATGAAAATTACAGAATTGAGCTTCTTGAGGAGGAGGACTGAAATTATAACACAAACAAGTGACAGTGTAAAAACTCAAATCTTGCCGACGAATGCTGGATCAAACGCATGAACGCATACTCAGGGCAATAATTCCGATCTGCTGGTATCAGGTCGGCCCAAAAACATCTTCGTTGTCCACCAAAGTCCTGCCCCGTTAGCTTACAACGGTTCTCTCAATCAGGAGAGACATGTAGATATTCAAATAATAATTTCCGTAAAAAATCATCGACATCGACTTCGGGGCTTTGATGAGTCCAATATTATATAACACTTAAAAACTACAGTGTGTAAAAAAAGTTGTTTATGAAATCGATTCCGCACTTGTTGAGGTTTCACATGGATGGAAAACTCATTCTGTGTTTGTTTCAATATTTTAGAACATGATAAACTATCGAGGTTCAATATGCTTTGTTTTCAATATGCTCTGTCAATTCGAGTAGTCGTCTTTGTCGGACGATTTGCCGGTGGCATGTTATATTACAGGACGGACTCGATCATATACAGAGAAAAAAAATCCGAGACTTTATATAATCGAGTCGAGAAAAAAAAATCATTCGTTTTTAATGCATCTACATTTCGTTTCTCTCACGTACGTATAACTCATCATCACGGGAGAACGGCTGATCAGATCTACGTCGTCCATATATTCTGTAAGTTTGTCTTCACCCAAATCAGAATGATAGTGTACTTTGGAAAATATTTGAGATGATTAGAAAAATTCGAAAAAATTGGCTATCTTAAAATAAAAAGGGAAAATTCGAAAATAAGAGGTACGCATATATGTATGTTCCGGTGTGAAAAACATCATTTAGATCAATTTTACAGATCTGAACGACAACATACAAACTCTCTTGAAGTATATTCCTTATGTTTGCCAACCAAAATATTCTCTAGCAATACATTATATGGCAGGACAACGTTTGCCGGGTCAGCTAGTTGAATATAAAAAAAGAATTGAGAAAATTTAGTACAGGACATGCTAGTGGAACATCTAAATTAGTGGATTCAAATAACATTTTGGATGTGAAAAACATAAAAGTTACTTATTTTTTAATGAGTTATTATTAAGTTTAACCCAAAAAATTAGATTAAACTTGATTGTTTCTATCAATCAAATTAAAGCTCTCTAATCGCTCTACAATTTGTTCTTTGACTCCCATCTTTTATCTTTCTAAATTTCGCTATAATATCGATATAAACAATTCCTGGTGAAAATTCAGGCAAAATTTCCAAAAATCATTATTTTTACCCCACCTGTTATTATAATAACCACTTAAACTTCACCTTAACGATGAAAGGCTACACTTTTTTTTTCTTAAAATAAGTAATATTTGAATATCAAGGAAAAAATTTCGAATTGAATCCAAAATTGTATGTAATCGAGTCCGATGTGCATCAGTTTTCCTACATTCAGGATGTACATTTAGACGTTAAATCGGGATTAATATGGTTCTCAGGTCAACGGGAGAATCTTTTTACATATGTTTTAACGCTGTACCACACAATAATTCAGTTCCCCCTTTTTTAGCCGCATAAAATTTGGGGTCTCCGTGGCCGTTATTCAATCCCAGAATTCTCCAATGATAGATCTTCTAATACGCCCTTTTCAAGGCATCGATTCAAAAATCAAACAATGTGCACAGAAATAATTTAAAAATTTTTAAACTATAAGGAAAACTCGATTGTGTTTTATTGTCTCTAGTGTTTGATTACATCTTTCTTCTTTCAAATTCATTGATACAAATGAACAAAACTTTTTTCTTGGGGTAATATATTCGTTCAGCCGCATGTTCAGTTGTAGCCTAAATATGTTGTCATATTGTCGTTCAGCTGTATAAACCAGTTCGGCTAAGAACTCGCAAAGGTTTCCTATGGTATTGGAATCTAAACTGCAAGTTGACCTCTCGAATCGAATAATAACGAATCCTTTGATCGCTTACAAATGTGAATCTCGTCATTGTCCAAAATCTCGCGCTGGCCTCACCCCGTCCTTCTGATTCAGATCATGCCAATAGATCTGAAGCAGTCCGAGTCAACCAGATTGATCTTATTTTCGTCAGAAAATACTACATTCCGCTATTTTGCCCTTCAACTTCTCCCGGTTCTGCTCCTGGTTGTTTGTAAACTTTGTCTTTCCTTGCGAATTTTTTCTCTTGGTGTTGGGTGGATTGTTCAAAATGTGTGCAATGTGTCTGATTGTTACTAAAACATCTTGTTTTGTTTTCATTTACTAGCAGTGTAGCCGATAATTTCATGTTGTCTTGTCTTATTTGGCCTTTCAATCGCAAGGATATTTTAGTGCGACCATTTGTTGAGGGTTTGATGCGATGTTTTGATATTGTTTGATATTTTTTAGACGAAAATTTCAATAGACTTTCACCAATCTTTCAGCTTTTGATGCGAAACTTTTCTTCATAAAGCGATGTTTTTATGCCTAGTCCCAGCTTTTAAAAAACAACATCAAGCCCAATTGTCCCATGTTGATATTCTATTCATAACTTTCCCACCATATATTTTTTGTAGATCCATATCAAAGAAATCGGTTGAAGCTCAAGCATGTCACGCTTTCAGCAGGGCTTATGAACTCATTTCTAGTTTGGAAGAACGAGCTAATTATCAAACAAATAAAAAAAAGTTTAACAGAACACGTGTACACCTTGTTAGCGAATGCCTAATAACAACGAGATTTATATTCTGCAAAGACTGCAGATCCCTTCTTCATAAAACGATGTTTTTATGCATAATCTTTCGGATAAACACAAAAAAAAACTTATTGTTTGTTCCCAGTATTTAAAAAAAACATCAAGTCCAATTGTCCCATGTTGATATTCCAGGCATAACTGTCCCGCCATGAATTTTTAAGTCTGTAACCAAGATTGATTGATTCAAATGAGGGGATCTTTTCACATTTCATTAAACAATAGTTCTTTGCTTATTAAAAAACCACGTATATTGCTAAACTGAAATGCTTAAAGCATCTGGTAGACAAATATTTTTTCGGAACATGGGACAACTATACGTAGAACGGCAGTCTAACCGCCACAAATTTCAGTTTCAATTTTATCTTCTGTTTCATCTTCAATTTTATCTACTGAGAAAAGCTGATTGCAAGAATTTTGTTTGATTTTTTGCTTCAGTTTTATTTTTTATGCATTCAACATTGTTTATTTTGCAATCAATTGTTGAATCAATCATCTCTCTCTTTAAAAAGTGTATTCTCGATAACATCGAAATCGGAAAAGTTAATTAGAACATTCGAAGAATTGTGTCTAGGACACGACCGTATTTTCAACGTAGGACTACGAAATTATTTTATTCAAAGCACGTGTTCATCACTCGGGATATAATCCCAAAAAGGAGCGAAACTTGATAATTATCTCTTGAATGAATATTCTTTTTGGACCTGGGAACGGCCGAAGCAACCCTCTCATTGCTTTTTACAAAAGCCAATATGAAAATTTTAAAACTAATTCTCAGCCTTAACGAACGCTGTTGACTTCTCGCTGGCTAGAGCGTTACTGAAATAGAAATCGCAAATGACATCCTTCATAATTTTGCCTCGTGAATTGATCCAGCTGGGAAAGGCACATGGAAGTTTCCTTTAGTTAATCATTCGATAGTTTGTTTCAGAAAATAAATACAGCGCGGACTCGATTATATACAGTTTTTGAATTCTTTTCACTGTATATAATCGAATCCTGTATATAATCGAGTCAAATTTTTTTTGCATGTGTTTTCCGTTTTTT
The DNA here is from genome assembly GCF_029784135.1 of Toxorhynchites rutilus septentrionalis. Lineage (NCBI taxonomy): Eukaryota > Metazoa > Arthropoda > Insecta > Diptera > Culicidae > Toxorhynchites > Toxorhynchites rutilus. The sequence continues at coordinate 299,832,586 of NC_073746.1, read as the reverse complement.
GAAAATAAAAGAGGAAATTGATTTTTGATTCATCCCATTAAAGTCAGAAAACACCTTTCACACATGAAAAAAATATAATTTATCCAGATTCTCTCAGGAGGTGATAGGCGATCATATTTGATGAAAAAAATCCTCATTTCAACGATGGCAGAGTTATGGAACTTTTTTTTTTTTTTGTTTCGGTCCCTGGTGCCTCAAACTGGCTCTACATTAGAGAGTACGCTATGGAAGACGATTCTGATGCTTTCATTTGGAAGATGAGAAAATTTAGTGCAGGATATAGTAGTGGAACAACTAAATTAGTGGATTTAAATAACATTTTGGAAGTAAAAAACTTAAATGTTAATGATTTTTAATGTGTTTTTATTAATTTTATCCTAAAAAATTATATTAAACTAGATTGTTTCTATCAAATAAATTGAAGTTCTTTAACCACTCTACAATTTGTTCTTTGACTCCCAACTTCTATCTTTCCTAATTTGCCTGCAATATCGATATAAACAATTCCTGGTGAAAATTCAAGCAAAATTCTCAAAAATCACGATTTTTACCCCACTGTACATGTAAGAGCCACTTAAACTTTACCCTTACGTTGAAAGGTTACTTTCCTGCTTGAAATGAGCCATATTTGAATTAAAAAAAAATAATTTTTTTCCAAACTGTATATAATCGAGTCCAAAATTGTATATAATCGAATCACATATAATCGAGTCTGTATATAATCGAGTCCGACCTGTAATGTTCTTCATTACAATAGGTGCGTGGAAATATTTCCAATCGATTGGTGCAAACATCTATGTGATCTATCAAGTAATTTTCTAGTTATAAGCGTCCAAGATCTTTTATTTGTTTGTTACGTATTCATTTTTCAAGACTTTTATTTTACATCCTATACCTTCTTGTTGAACATAGTCTTTCATTGTAATTCGCACTGATTGATTTTTTTTCTATTACAGAGGCCTTAAACTTGAAAAAGACCTATTAGAAGATCAATCAATGGAGAGTCCTAGTATTGAAACCACGTTTGTTCGTTTAGTATGCGGACGCGTAGCCGTTATGGCTACGAAGACCCTCTATTCACACTGACCATAGGAAACATTATTATTTGTTCTTCTGTGTGGATAAGCGAATTTCATTCATTTTTATGCTTCAGGAATGTCGATCAACCGTTCTAACGTTGTAATCTGATGTTTCACAATGCGTTATTGAATTTCAAACTAATGATTCTCCCAGCTTTGAACAAACGCATCTATTGTATATCGATTTTTTTCCGATCAACACCGAAATTCGGAAACAGAATTGGAAGCATCACATAATTGTTTTCTTCTATATTTAGCCAGTTAAATTTTAGTGTTGAAGAATTTCCTAAGAATAAAACAGAGATTCAGAGTTGATCTGAAGCTTTGTCCTGACTGCAAGATACTAAAAGATGTTCTTAAGCGGGAAATCTAGATCCGCGCGATCACGACCGCGCAACGCGGTGTTATTACATGCAGCGCTACCTTCCGGTCGCCCTCCGATTCACCGTGTGTGTGTGTGTGTGTGTGTGTGTGTGTGTTACGAAAAATGTCAATTCCGCTGATTGACATATCAAGTTCGACCGCTGAGCCGCCGAGTAGAAATAACACCGATCGCACCGATTGATCGGGCCAAGACAGTGCGGCAGCGGTGGTGCAAAAGCCGGCGACGATCAGCACAGTGAAGAGAATAACACGAGAGAAAAGAGCTGTCCTGGCGTGAGATTCCCAGGGGTGAAATGGCAAGCAAAACAAACCCCAGTTTTGCTAACAATGGTAATCAGCAAACAAACAAAAAATGGGCGAAAAGAGAGCACACGGCGACGATATGTCAAACCGCTGGGTTAACGTGGATGCAATAATAATTGTCAGTGCACCAGTGGCCATCGGTAGGCGGCCAGGGATCGATGGAGGATCGCTGGAGACAGGGGTGCGTGTGTGTGTGTGTGTGGGTCGCTTCTGCTTTTGCGGCTTTAATTGCACAAACAAACGATTATATGTGGCAACAGAAAATGCGGCCGCTGGTGACTGGCGGCCACGCCGGCTAATCACTGATACAGAGAATGTATGTTTTGCACAAACAGAGCTGTCAAATTGAAAGTTTATCAGCACAGTGCACAGCGAAACAACAGCCAACAGGCACTTTACAGTTGTTTTATTAGTTGTCAATCGCCCGAGCGGTCCCCGGATCTTGTTACGTCTCCCTCGCATCGTCGCCTCCCCCACCCCCCGCACACACCCCACTGCTGATCCGGAGTGACATATTTGTTTCAGCGCGCTCTGTCTCTCTGCACTCGCGAGAGATAAGAGATGACGCCTCTTTTCAGCTTAAAGGGCATCGACAAAAAGCGGCTTATCGCGCTGGACGCGTTACGGCTGAATGCGAAAATAATAATTGAATTAAGTCCGGCGGGGCGATTATCAGCACTGGTGGTGACAGTTTCTGATGGCGAAAATCGCACACAGCACACACGATTGTGCCCGGTCGAGTGTGCAAAGTGTGCCGGTACATGATCTCATTAGTCCGAGCCAGCAGCTCGCTTCGCGGCGGCGTGCATTTGGACATAATTATAGACCAAGACCGGGTGGCGACCTTGCGGGCCGCCCTACCGTCACAAATCGTTCCCGCAAAGTTCCTTTCACACATTCTAAGCGCGCAAAGCCAGAGCGATACCGAATTGAACCGGGTACCCCCGCAGCAGCAACATATTTGAAAGTCGATCCGTACATACGCACAACCGGGTTCGATTAACCTGAACCAGTCACGACATTTTCGGTCAAATGTGAAGATGCCTAGATAAACAATAACATTCCCGCGATGATGTGACAGAAATATCCTCTCACATCTCAAACGCGGTCCAAAACGGCGGTGACAGCGCGAGAGAAGCAGACGCAGAAAAAAAATATGATGTAATGTTGTTTTGATTTGTCACCGAATGTGTGTTTCATTGTGTTTATTTACTCTTCGCTGCGTCGTCTCATCTCCCTTTCTATCTCCACTGGGCTCAGCGCAAGATATCCAACCGATTTGTTATTGTTATTACTGCTGATTTGTTATTGTTAGGGCCAGCTTTTTTTTTTCGTTGAGTCTCTACCTCTTTCTCACCTTCTATTGCTCTAGCTAAGTCCGCAAGGAGACGCGTTCTGTTGTCACGCACAAGGGGAAAAAATGTGTACTGTCATCTTCATCTGTTTACGAGACTCGAGGCGAAAAAGAAGGCCCCGATTTGTTAAGGTGCATTAAACGTTTTCGTTGATCTGTCGAACCCAACCCCGAGATCGGATCGGATTGGATTGGGCTGGCGTTTGGTGGTTCGCTGTCCGCGATCACCGCGGGTAGCGTTTTGGGCCGCTAAACGCACCACTCCTGAACCGCCGCGGATCGATCCCGGCCGGAATATGATTTGTCATTGCCGCTCGCTGACATTTCAGCTCTCGACTTATTCAGGTGCTCTCCCACCGAAGTTTTACGACAAACTCCCAGAAGCCCGGCTGTGGCTTCTGTGTGCTCCAGCGCGATGTTGTTTTTCGGGCGTCTTTTTTTACGATCTAGTCTCTTCGCGCCGTATTTGGGCAAACTGTGAAATAAAATTAACCAAAACCAGCGTGTTTTCGAGGTTTCTCTTTATCGCGCCCTGGAAAGCCGTGCGCGAGGGGTGGCGGGTGTCAAATGACACTGCCGAATCGACCTTGAAGCAGTGTCTCTGCGTCAAAACAGAGATCCGTCGTGATCCATCCGAAGGGGAAGGTGCGTAATTAAAACTCTTCAGAACCCATAACACATACGGATCAAATGTGAGCTCACATAAAACCGTGGAATAATTTGAATGTTGTGAGCCGCGCTTGGGATCGCGATTGAACCTAACCAAGGTTTCAAATCGATCGCGTGGAAGATCCCCCTCAGTTGGCGGATTGTTATTAATATTTTATTGAACGCGCAAGAAAGCGTCCGTCCGTCCTGCTAGGGACGGACCAGAACCCATCTCATCGTTTTTATTGCCCACCTTCGAGTCGCGTCCGGATGCGAGAGAATGTCGTCGTTTCCATTCCGTAAGCCTTTTATGACAGTTCTGCCATTGTCCCGAAACAGACGATTCATCACGAACAAAGGTTTCCCAAAGTTTGCGCTGTCGTTGTCCCCGCGCGCCGAGATGGGAAAGACACGACACAGAGACAAAAAAAAGTTGGTGACCAATCATAAAAGGACGGAACGACGCGACGGAGGAAAATAAATGATTATAACAAAACGTCGGAATTTTTAATTTATCCCTGCTCTCAGCGCTGTGTGTCACAGCTTCTGGGACTTTGGGCTGTTCTTGGGCAGCTTTTTTTTTAATTCCTGTCCGAGCCCCGATTCCACCGGTGGTCACCATAAAACGGTGATTTTTATTCCTTTATGGTTGCAAGCAGGGCGAGGGGACAAAGTTGCACTCACAAGGAACTGTGGGAAAAAAGAATCTTCGCTACCCCAAAGAACGAAAAGAAAAAGCCAAATCGCGCCGGTCATCATCAATTTATGACGTCGATAATAAGCGCGCTTCTTTCACTGCCCTGCTGTCAAACTTCCGCCGACGGCGGCCGATCGCCATTTTGGCTGGCCACAAAATGGTGTCCATCCGAACGCCACCCGGAGACAACAGCCGTAATCCCTGCGGCTTATCTCGTGTGGGGCGATCTGCTCTTTTCGGGTTTTGCTCTGTTAGGTGCTAGCAACAATTAATCTTTTTTGGACGTACACGACTTTGGGGATTGTCACGTTTATCGGCCGTGTTCGCACTCCTCTCGAGCGCGCACAACACCCCTCTTTGGAACCGGGTCCGAAAGACACAGCAAACAGAAAAACGGCGAGCGTCTTGATTAGTTGTCCGGTTACGGCGATTAGACAATTTATCAAATAATTAAGAGTGAACCATCGGATGACGAACGACAGCAAAGACGACGACAACGGCGCGTTGGTCACGACGCGGAACAACGTGGAAGAGATGAAAAAAAAACGCTGAAACATCATTATGGCGAGATACATATTTCGTTCTGTTCTTTTTTTTTATTATTATTTTTCATTAAAAATCCATCTTACAGTTCGGCAGTGTCAAGGCTGGCGGCAGCCGCACAGGGAATGACACACCAATTCATGGGCTCTTCCGCGTTCAATGTGCCCCCCGTCAATATGCCGTCTCACAGCCGCTGCCGTGTGGACCTCACCGCACCGATCCCATGACCAATTTCGATTGGCGACAAGATCTGATCCAACGCCACTCGCCATCGGGCGGGTTTATTGAATTACCTCCACAATGGTACGCTTCATTAATCTCGTATTAATCAAACAGACTATAGTTCTGCCACCACTCGACCGTAGGAAAACGACACCGCAAAGTCGCCTCCCCCTCCGTCCCGGAAAATTGCCCCGGTAGACGATGCCAAATTGAAATTCCAGCAAACACCATCATCCAACGAGATACGGTCACATTTTAATCATTACATGACTTAATCGACCCGAACGAATGGGAAAATGACGCTGTCAAAATGACACAACAGCCGGCGGGGTGACGCACAGCGCGAGGGGTCTCCCCGTCCTTTTCTAATAGGCATCCTCCCTCCCCCTCCACCGTTTTGCAGACACTTTTCGTTGTCACTTTTAGCGCGAGGACTTGGCGCTCTCGCATAAATATCCTATTAATTATTTTTTTTCCTTCTTCCTGCCTGCCTGCCTGCCTGCCCGTGTCCTCATCCCGTGTCCATCGTCGGCCCGATGCGATCGGCCCGGATCGGGTCGGACATTGTTTGATTACACCTCTGAAAGCGGCTCATTTGTCATAAAACAGAACCGGCTCGTAATTCATCTTTCTTGCTGCTCCTCGCCTTTCCGCCCCCGTTGCGCCTCTGCGCGGGCTCCAGAATAGGATTAAGTCAACACTGATTGAAATCGTTTACTCCAGTTTGGTTCGGACGATAGAGAGAGAGAGAGGGGGGGGGGGGCGCCGATAGGAGGACCGCCGTGGTCAGACGGCGCGCGTTTATATGTATGTGATTTATTCTTCGCGACCGTTTTCCCAGAACCCATAAAAGAACCCGCGACCACAGCCGGCTGTCCCCGGCCTGTTCGAAATCGAAAGTCGAAAGCTGTTCGTTGGTGCTCTTGGTCATCTTCTGCTGCTGCTGCTGTTGCTGCAAACCGATCGCGACACCGATAGCGCTCCTGAACTCTTGGAGCCGATTGACGACGCGGTGATGGGGTCGTAAAAATGCTCATCGAAATCGATCGAGTTTTAGTGTTTCTTTTGGGTCCCGCTGAAGACTGGGCTTTATTTCTGCTGTGCTCTCGGTTAAGTTGCTTGCATCGTGCATCCAAACCGTATGATGGGTGCTGATTGCAGATTTCAGCGAGACTCGATCCGCTGTTCCCGGGAATGGGCGCTCGTAAAGGCTGCCCAGCAGACGAAGTTTGCCCCGTTGACGCGAAATCAGTATGAGAGCTTTATATCTGCAAAATAAGTAACAAAGTAGGGGCTGTGATTTGTCAAATTCAACCATCCGTTGCCCTCTCCATTTCTAATCACTTCAAAAATGCGATTTCACGTGGATTCGAACAAATTTCGTAGTGTTTCCATGTCAATTTTATTTTAACACGGCTGAATGGACGCTCATTAACCGGGTATATTGTCATATTGCTGTCCATTTGCATAAACCAGCCCGATCAATAAATCCCAGAAATGTCCTGCTGAAATTTCCGATTGTTTTCGATATAATGAATTAAAACGTCTTCCAAAAGCTCCCCAGATACTATTCTGAACTCATCCAGATTGAAATGAAACAAATGGGAAGCTTGGCATGAACTAAAAATACTTCTATACCAGGGGTGGCCAAACTTTTGATCATTGCGGGCGACTAATTGCTCAAATGTCAAGCTGCGGTATACCAACATTGACTGTATTCACGAATTATTAGAGAATTAATACCGAAACTATAAACGATAAAACAAAATTTAAATCAAAGGGGAAATAGATGATACTAATAAATATTCAATGATATGTAGTTCAAAAAAAGAAAATAACTATCGATTGTTAAACAATTGATAAGTCAAATATTATTTTCTTTAGAGTCTCAAAATTAAATATAGGGGAATGTTTGTAATTAGGGGAATGTTTGAAGGTCGATTATTTTTCATATAAAATACACCCATAAAGTATCATTTGGCTCAATTCCCTCGAGGTATAAGAACTATTATTAGAGGAAATATGGGAGAAAAGGGGAATAGGGAGAAGAGTGGGAGTGAAACTATTTCGAGCAAGAGACTCAGCTGTACAGAATGAAGTGATGCCTCGGACTCCTAGAGCCAAAAAATTCTATCTATATTTTTTACTTATTCATACAAAATACTTAGTAATTTCAGAGGCAGGATGATAATGTTGTAATCTTTTTTTTAATTAAATTAGTAGATGAGCGTATCATTCAAGCTTCAATGAGTTTCAGAACGCAAATAAACTTGCAAGCTAAGAGCAAGCTTGCGTGTATGTATCAAATACAGATTCAGCTTGTACGAACTTAAGCGCGTTTTTGTTGATTTTTAAAAAAGTACAACAAATTTCTAGTAAAATATTTGTCATTTTTATAACAAGTTGGTTCACGTAACACAAAGGGTCGATATCGACCACTTTGAAAATCTCTGATCTAGATAGTAAACCAGTCGGCCGCAATAATAATAAAATTACACGTATTTCTATTTGAATTACTTCCTCTTGAATCGTGTTATCCGGATTCCCAGTTGTTTGTTTACAAAATTGAAATAAATGTTTAATTAAAAAAGCAATTTGACTTATGTCACTAAAGATACTAAAATATACAAAACATAGAAAAATACGAAAAATATGAAAATAAACATGTCAGTTGTGAAGCATAGATAGTGCTTGTTGTTTCAATAATCATCCTATTTTATAAGTTATGTGTAATATCTCGAAATGGTGTTCGTTCCGTCATGAGTAAAATTTTCTATAACTCTTTTCGAGGGCATACTTTAGAAGTACAGGCCGGACTCGATTATACGAATGTCACTATTTATATTTCGGGAATTGGCAACACTGATGTCATGTGAGTCCATCTGACGGTTCCATCGTAAAGTTTGACATTTTTGACGATATACGTACTCAGAACATTTTGTCATACGGACGCTATTTGTTTATTTTATATTTAGTTGAAAGTTTGGTCTCGGCAAAAAAATGGAACTGAATCGTGAACATTTTCGTGCGATGATTTTTTACGACTTTCGACGTGGATTATCACAACAGGAGTGCGTCAATCAACTTAATTTGACTTTTGGGGATGAAGCTCCATCAAAAACCACTGTGTATCGCTGGTATAGTGAATTCAATCGTGGTCGTAGTTCGCTGTCCGACGAGTTTCGTGAAGGTCGTCCAAAATCGACTGTAGTGCCAGAAAACATCGATGCTGTGCACGAAATGATCGTCATGTAACCTATTGTGAGATTGAGGCATCCCTAAGCATTAGTTCCACCAGCATATATTTACATGAATTTGACAATCGCTCAAAAAAAAGGCTCGTGTCGATTGGAATAAATGCTTTGAAAATTGGTTTAAGCGCATGTGTATCGATCATTGTGGCGAGTACTTTGAAAAACAATAAAAATATATTCGCAGCTTAACTATTTGTTTTTGTTCCTATTCCCGAAATATAAATAGTGACCCTCGTATACAGACCCGATTATATGAGGGGTTTAGAATGAAAGGGGTGTAAGTGATTTGATCGATTTTTCTACATCGACTCTCTCTTTTGGTCATAACTTAGCTGCAAATACATTCCCAGCTGTATTTGACAATGTGGAAGATAGTTCAGAACCTCATCTACCGGATTATATAGAAAACTTAAATTGGATATTTTTGCAGTTGAGTTATTAACTAAAGAAAAAGTTGATGAAGAGAAATCGATCAAGTCACTTACACCCCTTGCATTCTAAGCCCCTCATATGTGATTCGATTATATACAATTTTGGACTCGATTATATACAGTTTGGAAAAAAATATATTTTTTTCATAGCTCAAATATGACTTATTTCAAGAAAAAATGTAACCTTTCAACGTTAAGGTGAAATATAAGTGGCTGTAAAACAGTGGGGTAAAAATTGCTATTTGTGAGGATTTTGCTTGAATTTTCACCAGGAACTGTTTATATCGATATTGCAGCAAAATTAGCGAAGATAGAAGTTGGACGTCAGAGAACAAATTGTAGAATGGTTTGAGAGCTTAAATTTGATTGATAGAAACAATCAAGTTTAATATGAGTTATTGGGATAAAATTAATAATTACGCATTAAAAATTACTAACTTATATATTTTTCACTTCCAAAATGTTATTAAAATACACTATTTTTTAAGTTTCACTACTATATCCTGTACTAAATTCACTCATCTTTCAAATGAAAGCAACAAAATTGGATTTCGTAGCGTACTTTTTAGTGTAGATCCATTTTGAGGTAATAGAGTCTGAAACAAAAAAAAAGTTCTATAACTTTGTCAGTGTTGAAATTCGAACATATGCGTAAAAGGATTTTCTCCATAAAATATGATCATCTATCACCTCCTGAGAGATTCTGGAAAAAAAAATTTTTTTCATGTGAGAAAGGTGTTTTCTGACTTGAGGGGGATGAATCAAAAATCAAATTCTTATTTTCAATAAACGCAATCACCTTCTCGTTTGAATAAACTCTTTTTCCCGTCAGCCATTTTTTTTTTCAAGTTGGAGAACAAATGGTAGTCCGAGGTAGCCAAGTCTGGAGAATAGGGAAGATGCGAAACGAGTTGGAACCCCATTTCCATTAATGTTGAAGTGTAAGCTGATGCGTTGTCGTAATGGAAAATAATTGGGCCATTCGTGGGCGTTTTTCTTGCAGCTCGGTTTTCAAACCGTCCAATTACGATGAATAAAAAGCACCTTTAATAGTTTTACCCTTCTCCAGATAGTCGATACGGATTGTTCTCTGTACCAAAAGGCAGCCGCCATAATCTTTCCGGTCAAAGGAACGGTCTTCGCCCTTTTGGCGCAGGTTCGCCCTTTATAATTCATTGTTTAGATTGTTCTTTGGTCTCAGGAGTGTCATCCACAGTGACAAAACGGTGCTCAAAATCCTGCGGATTCTTCTGGAACACCTGCAAACCGTCCTTGCACCACTTCACACGATTTCAGTTTTGGTCGATCGTGAGCAATCGCGGCACCCATCCGCAGCTACCCGCAGCTTCTTCAAGTCCAAATGTTGATGCAAAATATGACGTGCCCGTTCGTTCGAGATGTCCGCAGCCCTAGCAGTCACACGCACATTCACCGTTCTGTCATTCATCACCATATCATGGATTTTATCATTGATTTATAGAGTAGTAACCTCAACAGCTTCACTTGTGCCGATATGGACACTCCGAAAATTTTAAAAGCGTTTATAAACTGTTCTTATTGAAGAAGTTGACTCTAATGTTTATCAAGCCTAAAGAGAGGCTTCTGAAACGTTTTGCCTTCCATAAAGTAATGGTCAAGTAATGTGTTCTCCCAAGAGATGTCAATAATCAGACATAACCTCGTAACGCATCAGTAGAGTCACCGATGACACTCTTTCACTGGATATAAAAAGTTAATTCTTAGGCCACGGTGACACTGCTTGCAGCTTCTTACGAAAATGAGAGCTGCACGAAACCCATACAATCGTGAGAAGTAAACAACTACATATAATTGAATTGGTGTGGTTACATTGCTTCCCCCTTGCTTCGTTGGAATTCGGCAGCTTCTATCGCACAAAATTGTTTGTTTCTCTTCGTCAGTTATCGTATAATAAAATTTTCGTGCGCACTCCGCCTTACACGAAACTGCCAGTAGAACTCGACTTTTTTTGTTTACAGCGGCCTAGGGTATGTTTCGCTTAAAAATGACGACCCTTTCCCAATCCGCGTTGATGACATTGAGCTTCGTTTACTAGTTTAGGAGAGCGTATACAGAACAATCGATTTTCAGGCAGAAAAAACACGTTCTTAAAATTAAAATTATGAATGAAAATCAACATTTCCGTATCAAATTAGTATTCTATTTAAATGAGAAGCACTTTTTTTGCAGGTGATGAAAAAATATCATAAGAAAATTGTTTTTGAAGAGAACTTCATATTATAATAAACTGTTTCAGTAACAATGTCGAAAATGTATAGACAAATGGTTAAATTAAAGTGAGAAATACGTGTTTCAAGTAATTAAATAACAGGTTGTAGAAAATTTTATTCAAATTTTAATTTTAACACTTTAAAAGCGGCTTCCTGTCATCTAAACCGATAGAGATTACACTAACGAGTTTGGGACCCAAATTATGGCCCCTAATTGAAAGTCGCCACCTGACGTCGACACTGTTCCACTGTTCGCAGTGTGTGTATATTTGAAACATATTGGACGTTTGCACTAGCCACGCATACAGCAATACAATGGCAGTACGACAACCCGAGTGAAAATGTTGGTTTTGATTAGACAATGGGTGCGGCTAGGCATATGTTAAGACAGCGAAGTTCGTCTAGGGACGTTTGTGTCATCTCAACAGAAATAAGAAGAACTTATAAAACAGCGGATCTGATTGAAAAAAAGAAGATCGTCTTTGAAGTAAAAAATCAAAAATACATTTATTGCTCAATCTAATCTCCCTCTAGTTGAATATAAGATACAACTTCGCCAAAGTTGCTTTAATTCATCTCAACAAAAAAATTTGAGTAGTTAAAATCGTAACTTTTCTTCGAATACCACACATCAAATATCTCGTCCAAATTTGCTCAACATTCTGCAGGATCTTTGTATGTTTAAATGCACAGAAGAATACTTTTTGAGTACTGTCGTTTGAATATACCCGGTGGACAAGTACCGAATTTTTTTTAACCATTTTACTTGCAATTCGGACGTAAGTTACATGCTATGCTTTCTTTCTTCGATGTTGCGTTGCATCGAGAAAGAAATAAATGGAGACAGAGGGGTAACCAATCTAAACCCCCTTTCTTTCGTTCGATCAATTCGAAAATTAATCACAAAATCAATGAGAATTTGGGAGTCATATTACTGCTGTGCCGATTGCTCGCGCCGCACAGCGGAAGCTTTCTGTGCAAAGAAATACGGGTTCGTTGAATAGAATAAAGGACTGTGCCATGAAATATGATCGATGTTCCTCTCTTCTGATTTAAGTGGTGATTTTGCACATGTCATGTTGCATCAAGCGAGGCTCGGTGGTTTCAATTTTTAGCAGCAATCACGATGGCGATGGCGGCGAGGGGATCCAAATTGTCTTTCCCAAGGCCGGAAGATGAGAGTTTAGGTTTATTTTCCCAAATTTGTTTTTTTCAAGACGAATGAACTGAAAAAGATCAAAAGGAATGGAGATGGAATTGAGAAATTGTGTAGAAATAACATAAAGACTCATCAGAATCCAACTAAAATCGAATCCAGCAATAACAACGCTAATAACAACATCAAAGGTTCTTTTCAGAACCACCAATATTTTTCCTGAAGAGTTCATTTTTCCCGTGAACTCATTCATTTTCCGGGTAGTGAAAGAACTTCCCAACCATATGACTCAATCGTTCCCTTGACCAGTGTGATGGAGCAATATCATGCAACAAAAGCACTTTATGTTGCCTTGATTGAGACTTTTCTCGTTTTTACCCTAAGCTCGATACAAATTGATCATTTGTTGACGGTAGCGCTCAGTAACGATAGTTTTGCCAGGTTCCCCATAGTAGATTAAACTCTTCTGATCCACCAATGTTGATGGTTCCTGTGGGAATACCCATGATCTTTAATGCTAACATTACGCTGTCTAAACATTACAAAACCGTTCAAACCACTGTAAATCGAACACAGGGCCCTGCTTCCGCCTATCTCTTTCTATGTGCTCGTATGATCATCACAGCTATCAGTGGGGTTCAAAAACTATGAAAGTACCCTCAGCTGACGTAGCTGTCAGTGAAGTTCAAAATCAATCAAACCGCCTACGTCTCAGCTGTTTTGGTGCTCGAGATGTTGGCATCAAAAACATGAGCTGATCAAACTTAATCACTTGTCAATACCAAGAATCCCCAGTACAAATGTCTTTTGATAAGCCACAAAAAAGATTCATCTGCTACATTGTACTGTAATATGATTGCAGTTCTCACTCGTCGTAAGAATCGAACAGTCTATGTAAAAAAGGCGATACACTTGCCCGAAAAAATCCACAATCATTATCAGCAATCAGTTAACCGCAGCGTCCAGCGTAAGAAAAACATCGACCATCTGCTGCTCTAATCAAATGTTATGATGATCATGGCGCGCGGTGATCCAGCGTGTTAATGATTTGCAGAAGAAAAACGAATACCAACAATGAAAAACAAAGAATCGGACTCCGCGCACGGAATCAAGCGCAAGCCCTGGTAGCGGCAGCTGTACGTGATGGATGACTGTGTTTGAATTGATTTCGAAACCTCGTCTCAACGCGTAATGTCACGTTCGGGCGAAAATTACCAATCATCAAATATGACCGCGATCTCGTTTTGGTTCGATCGGCGTCCATTTTGGCGTTTTTTTTTGCGCGTTTTATGTGTACTATATGGTCAATGCGGCGGCGACGGCTGCTGCGGCGGCTACAAGTCTGCTGTCAAATGTCACTGCCGACGAGGCGGCCGCTCTGCCGAAGAATGGTAATGGCGTTTAATTGGCGCGCCGCTGAATCAGGGGTCATCCCCATGCAAAGTGCTGTGCCAAAAATATCAAAGTGCAAACGCATCTTTGGCTGTCATTATCGAATAGACAGAAAAAAAAGTTCCATTTTGCTTTCGGATGCCGACAATGGATCCGAATGCAATCAGCGGGGCGCAATGATAGGTTTTTCGCTGCGCCAATGGAAAAACTTTTCCCAGTCGATACCGCGAAACGTAACGCCTAGTGCGCGCCGCCGATGGGCATACCCACTAATCACAATCATGTCGATCAGTGAGCATTTGCACGGCTAATAACATTATCATTTATCGCGAATGTGGAATTAATGCGTGGCGTGGTTGTCTCTGTTTCTACACCCCTCTCCAACATATATCTACAGTACTGGACCAAATAAAGTACGCACCTGCGGTACTTTCAAACCTTATTATTTTTGGTAGAACCTCAGGTAGATGGATATTCAAAGTGGTCTATCCAGAGATCGAAATGCTCGCCGATTTGAGACGAAAAACATCCGTTTTCACCCACCCACCCACAGGGAAAAATAGCTGAGAATATAGGAGGCGAGAGAATGTTATACGCTCACTTCGATTCTCGCGAGAAACGCAAAGCCGATTTTTATTTTTCGGTGAGTTATGATTGCCGAAAAATGGTTTCGTTTTCAGTGACTCCTTGATGCCGATAATGGTTTTTCACTTCTTCAGTACAGCTGAAAACATTGCATGAAAATATGCGGCAATATTGGGTTTCATCGTGAAGTGAACATGAGATGGATTAATATTTGTACAATTCAGACGCTGTCCAAATGCAGATCGTTTGGACGCTGTCCTAACAGATTAACGTTGGTAAAGTTAGCTATGATTTTTCGCTCCATATTTTCAGTACCAAATGAGAGACGAAAAACCATTCTCGTTGAACTTCCGAGAACGAGATTTTCCACATCTCTTTCTCTCTGAAAAAGAATTTTCGGTGAAAACGAAGAGACGAAAATATCAACAATACACGGTTCATCGAAATCTAGATTGATTGATTGAATATTTATCGTGCATCCGATTGGCTACAGCGACATGAGAACGATACACAAACTAAGAAGAGAGTTTATTGGGAAATTGTTATTTTTCATCATTTGATCCAAAATGAACCACAAATTTTCTATTGGATTAAAGTCCGGGTTTTGTGTTGGCCATTCCGATAGCTTAATACAGGAAGCACGGAAGTACGCAGTGGTTTTGTTAGCGGTTTGTTTGGGACCGTTGTCTTGTTGAAAACTGAACCTCTTCTCTAAGCCATTCTACAAATCTTTACCAGATATCCTGTTTCCGGAACTCTATCAGCTTGTCGATGAAATTTTGGGGCGAATTTGAGGCTGCAGAAATAAACATCAGCCAATAATGTATGCTGAATACAAAGTAAACAAACCTGGTAACGTTTCGGATCAAGGGTTATAGATGGTTATAACCCAATTTCTGCAGTCTTCTACGCACAGTTCGTTCAGAGATATTTATGTCAGCATTTTCACGAATCACTCGGCTGGTAGCGATGGGATTTTTAGTCACTTCTCGAGAAATTCAGCGATCATCGTTGGTCGTAGCTTTCCGCTTCCTTCCTCTACCGGTCCAATCCGCTACGGTCTCGAGCTCTTCATGCTTTTTGCATATTTTTCGTGCTCCTGTTTCACTTAAACCGTATTTTCAAGCAATTTCTCTATAAGAAAGACCTTCCTGACGGGGTTTAACTATAAATTTACGGATATCTACGGAAACTTGCTTTTCCCTCATATTATCAGATTGAATCGAGCACTAATAATGATAAACAAATAATCAAGCACATTGTTTTGACGTTTCTTTCCAGGGATAGGAATCTTTTTAAATTTTGAGGGGTAGAGCACTATTAAAAAAAATCTGAGCTAGGAAATGATAATCTAATTATGTTATTAACAATGCCTATCTAATTTTGTCAAGTACTGTATCACTCGGGGCTCGGACTAAAAAGACGCGTGCAGGGGAAAAAAGGATGCATCCGAGCACACGAACGCGAAATCACAGACCGAAAGCATCGGCAAGCACCGCCACAAAAACACCAATCACGACATCTGTTATTGAAAGTTGCGCCTCTCGAAGTCTTTTTTCTCCTCGGCACTATCTCTTGTCCAGCCGACGCCACCAGACCGAACTTAATTGCCGCTCATCATCATAGGAGGCGCTGCTTTCTTTGCTAATTGTTTAGCGCGATTCCGCGCGCGCTTCCCGCCCCTCCCCAAAACGAAAACAAACCACCTCAAGCACAAGCGTGTAAACAAAACAATTTTCGGCTTACCCATTCTCTTGTCACCAACGAGCAACGCCACCAGCAGCAGCAGTAAAATTAAAAGCCTTATTAAGCACAAATTACACATAATTGGAATCCTCCAGACGCGAACGCGAATGGAAGGGAACAGAACGAATTTTGGTGGTCCATCAAGTTTTGGTTTTCCAAACTTGTTTTCGTTGGGTCAGAATTTATTTCGTCACAACAAAATTTACTCGTATCACGCTAGATACGAGTAAGTTTTGTTTCCAAAATCCATTTGTTTTACACTTCTCGATCGAAATTCAACTGCTGCTGCTGCGGGCGAAAGGGAAACAATACTAATGAAGCGCGTCGTCGCCGCCTGCTGCTGCTGCTGCCGCCGTTGATGATAATGATGCTCTAGTGAAGAACTGTCAAATGCTGACGAAAAGCGACCCGCTCGAGGAGCGAGGGGCGCTCCGCTGGATATTATGGTGGGAAAGAATCGTTTTATAATGAGCTTGCATGTGAAGTGCTTTTTAATAAACTTAATATACCTGTTTAGATTTTCTCCCGCCCGCCCGACACAGTCTTGGTTTTTTTTTCTACCCGAGTATTTTGGGAGGCGCTGTCTGTCTGGACGAAAAATCCCGCCGATGGGGGGTTAGTAGTCCCTGAAAGACCCCTCTGATGATTCGGCGCACGCAAGCAGGAGTGCCAAAACGCGAGCTTCGCGAGCCGATTGAATTTGCATATCAAAGTGTTCGTTTGTTCACTGATGTTTTTTTTTTTGGGTGGGTTCAGCCCGGTTTGTCGGGAGAGTGGCGCTGGAGCGACGATTTACATCACTAATGAAGCATGTGCGAATTGATTGTGGCGCGTCGGATAAATCATGGCCCGGGGATTGACACCGCAGCGCGAGCCAGAGCGCGATCTGAAGTAATCATGTTTGTCATCGGCTCTAATGGTTCTAGGATCCCGAAGAAGAAAAACCCGAGTTATCTACCGGAAATGAGTCTAAGTAAATTCCACCCGGAGATGTTCTGATGGTGGTGATGGGGCTTTGTTTCGGTAGGGTTAAGTACATCACATTCAGGCAATTATCCGAAGAACAATCATCGTAATTGTTTTCAATCTTGGAAACAGAGTGAAACCCACAGACAAACGACACATCTGCCCGAGAGTTGTTCATTTTTATCGTCTTCTACTTTGCTTCCCATCGATGAGGAGGACAATTTTTGATGTCTGTGTGTATGTGTGTGTGTGTTAATCGTCGCACCGCGCAAGGTTGCTAGGCAATCAAATTATACGTAATTTCGTTACGAAATCTGGTTCTCGTCTGGGTCATAAAACATAAGCTTGAAAATTAAGGTGCACGAAAGATTATCCCAGGCGCAGAGGGAATACAGGGAACTGGCACAGCGATCTGATTTATGGACGAAGATGACACTTAATTAAGGGGTTTCGAGTGGCTCCTTTCGAGACTGTCATCCCCCGGCAGCAGACTAACGGGCGGTGGGACAAACAGGAAGGCAGGACAAACCAGGGCAGGATTTTCAGCCGTCAATGTTTGATGATTTAAGTTGGAATCGGATTGCAGGGGGCCATTGCACCGGCGAAGAGCACAAAAATACGGACGAAAAAAAAGCGATGACAGAACTTTTATCTATAAAAGTGTCTACAGGTGGAGACGAAAACAAATTCATTAGGAAGTCGCCTCTTTCCGTTTCTTGGCGGTGGTGGCGACGCCGAACTGAACAGCTGTCAACAGCTGAATGGGCGCAGGAAGAAACGAGCCAAAGTGTCGAAAATTAATAAGTTAAAGAAATAATCGTTTGCAGAGTACCGTTTTTTGTGTCCATTTGCTGCAACGTGATTGACAAATTTGTCCCTCCAATAGCCCAAAAATACATTAAAAATTAATTCTTCCATCGCAACGGTTGACACCTTGCCACTTCTGGATCAGGCCACCGAATGCGGCGGTCCAATTTTATTGATTTCTTCCCCCTCCCACCAGTGATCCCGCAGCCAGAACTAGCTGGCAAGCGCTCCCACAAAAGGCCATAAAATGGTGCTCACACACATACCCACAAATACCAACGAGAACCGAGCCGTGATTGATACTTTTTGCTGCCTGTTTTCTCCTGGTTCAGATCGCCTTACTTAATGCGGCTTAAGACCGTGTCTTAAACGCGTAGCTCCTGCGGATATTTGGGAGCATAATAACTGTCAAAATAGATTTCATTACAATAGATGTCACCTCTGTCTGGCTGCTGGGCTGGGACACCATATGAAGCGCAGGAACACAGAGCTATACTAGCAAAGTCCGGGGCTCTTTTGAGTTTTATTGCTTTATGGCTTTGAATTTTTGAACTGTCCGTCAGCGTTCGCCGCGTTGACCATGACCGTCTCGATCCGACTCGATCGACGGTCGATCGATCAAATGAAAAAAAACCGCGGCGATCTTGGAGAAGGAGGAGGAAAAAATCGCGCACGCACTTTGGATAATGAGCGAGCATGAAGTAATGATCCTCCGAGCTCCGGGTAGTGAAGGAGGGGGAGAGCGAGAACGCAATGCAGAAACAGGTTTTCCTCCCCACAAGCCTGATTTTTATGAGCTTCGATAAACCTCACGATGGAGCCCGATCGCAGGAGTGAGCAATAACAAATAGTAATAATCATGCAGCTCCAGTCTACTTTGTGTCCTACCCCGTGTCGCGATGACAACAAATCAAGTGCAGCGACATCTTTCGAGTGCGGGTATTACCTTCCTTCCCCTGCCATTCGCGCGTGTCACGCCTGAATACAACTGTCATTACACACAGCACCGGACTGGTTCTGTAATTACAGACCGACAGCAGCGCCTCCTCTCACGCTGGCTCCGCATTCAATACCGATGACATGCGACACGTTGGCAGAGGAAGAGTTGTCAACCTACACGATGGCGACGAGGAAGACGAAGACCAGGCTGCTGCAGTTTGACGCGGAAAAGCAGTCACATCATTTTTATTAATAGCCACTCAATCAGCGTGCCATTTCTTGCGCGCGATCAATTTGCACCGCACACCGGTCGTGCTCTGTGGTCGTTTCGTAGAATTCCACCTCGTCCAGGTCCCGCTCTGTCTGCCAGAGACCCGGTTCTTTCTGATTATGATTACCGGTCTCCCTGCCCCGGCGTTCGACACGTCGTCGTGTCGACCGCACACCCCGCACACATGCTGTTTGTTTCGATGAAGAAAAATGATTTACTTTTAAATGTCATTACACATCATCGACGCGGCATTTCGTTTATCTTCACCCCCTTCTCCTACCTATCCCTTCCACCCGACGAAGGTTAATCTCGAAATAATTGAAAAGCACATTTGTGCTTTCCAACGGCGCAATGTCTTCTGCTGCTCGCTCGCAACAGGGAGGAACGGAACTGTCACTACTGCCTCATCAAATGCCAAGTCCCTTTCGCTAATGGCAACCAACCGATGTTGCACCGCGCGCTATTCAGCTCTTGGCCTCTCGCCGCTTTTCCTCTCGCCTCACGCCCAACACAAATTGACAGATCGACAAACGAAACCCAAATGACATCGCTCGCTCGCTCGGTACTGATTTCACGGTGTCAGCTTAACAAATGTGTGACATTACCATTATCATTATCCGCCGGTTGTCGCTTTTGTCGAAAGCAAATTGCCGCTCGAAGAAGACGACTCAATTGCCTATTTGTCATACTTGCCACTTTATTACGGGTGAGAAAACCAAAACCGAACCCGGGGACAAAATTCGATTCCGATGATGCCACCGTCTTCACTTTCAATGAGGGCCGCCCTCCCAAGTGGTGAAAGTGAATTCGGAGATCGAAAGCAAAACCAAAAATGGCGCAGTCATGCAAGCACACACCGCCATTGTTTCGCTAATTTGACAGCTCTCACACAGCCAGGCGCCGGCGAAGGACGGACCTTAACCCCTGTTGAACCATCGCTGCTAGAGCGTGTTCCCAAAGGGAGCGCGCGCGATCCACCTTCGCTAAGAGAGATGCTAATAAACAATAAATATGTGTGATTTTCTTTCTCTCCAAGATGATTATACTCGGAGGCATTGTGTGTGTCGCCCCTCGACGATCCCCCAGAGGGGCTTGGGGGTAAGGAGAAGCTCGCACGATCGCGATGGCGATGATCATATCGAGATAAATGATGCTTAAACAATAACCCAACTAAGCAGGCGCTAATCAGTGCCGAGGGTCGCTGCACTTGTCGCTTCCACGGTGCACTCAGCTTCCGCCTTCCGTTTTTGTTGTTGTTGTTGTTTTTTTCTTTCTTAATTTTGACAACCGTTCACGGTCTAATCATATTTTTTTCTCACTCTCTCTTCATGCAATGGAAAGAAAGCGTGCCCGATATCGAAAGAAGCAAACACGCCGTTGTGTTTTCTTGCTCACTCGTTAGCATTAACGGGTTAGCCGTATCCTTGCCGACGGGTAAATGCAATTATTTCTCATTACTTATTCGCCTCCGTCGAAAGGCCCCTCGTGCGCCCCGGCGAAGGAGCGGCGAATTTCGTGCGCGCCACAGCCACCCCTGATCGATTGCACTCGTTTTCGTTTTAATTTCGCTACTCGGCCCAGCCAACTCGACGGGCAAAAATCGAATAAATATTTAATTTATTCTCATTTCTCTTCATTTACCTTTCGAGTGTGAGTTAGCTCCCAAACGCGGGGCCGAATCCTTAATAGTTTCGTTCAATTAGGAGTACCCCCCCCCCCTCACCAATCGTATTTCTGGAAGCGAAAGTGGCATTTCTTCTGGGAGAAACGGAACCCTTTTCGGTTGGTCCCTTATTTTACAACGTTTATCCGCACAACCAATAGCCTCCAGAAATCACAGAATTACTGCCCCTACCTGGACAAGACACACAAAACGTCATCAATTATTCATCGTTCTGCGGGGCAACCATCTGTCAGAGCCGGAGCCAGAGCTCCAGTTCTTGCGATGTTTATTTCGAGCGCCGGCGGAAACTTATCATAAACATAACCTCAATATGTCTCTCTGGCGTTCACAAAACCCTCTCGTTGTGTCCCGCGCTGGCTTGGGCGATCTAAAACAAACAATCGGTAGCGAGAATGACAATCCCATTTACACAGAGCCGCGGTTTAGCGCGCGGTCGCGGCCGGGACATCTAAATCACATTAGCGCTACAATCAATCAAATTTCCGGCCGCGTGGAGACCGGAAAAGTGCAGTTTATTTTTATTGAAAATATCACTTTAATCTGGCTTATCTTCACATGCCAGCGACAGTCACCCGCCATAAACAGATCAACCGTCCATTTCCGTCTTCCTTCGAGATGACACACTCTAAAACGTTTCCACCTTTCTTCGGGTTTGCTCCCCGTCAGTTCGAAACACATCGAAAATCAAACATACGATCGGATTCAGTCAATTAGTCTGACAAAAAAAATTGAATCACGAAGCGAAAACATGTGCTTGATGTGAGCGTCTAAAAATTGCAACTCATCCCTTATGGCGCACTTTCCTTCTCTCCAAACACGATCGGCGTTTCAGCCTGAGCACGATTTCACCCGAAAACGAACAACAACAACAAAAAAACACCCCGTTGATAACCACTTCTTCTAACGCAACGAATCTCTTTTTTTTCCACTTACAGAGCGATTGAAAAATGACACCCAACACTTCGGTCGTCTCCGTCGTCGTTAGCCAGCTGTTGAACGGCTGAACAAACCAGTCGACACACGACAGTCCCAGTCCCAGTGAATCAATCGAATCGACCGCTGTTTTCCACTAAACAAAGGACAAACAAACAACGCCGCAATCGCCCGACTAAACCCCCCAAAATCGACCCAAATGGTTATGTCTCCAAGCAGACGACTATCATCGCCAGGAATCGCCACGCATCCGATGAATATGCATCTGAGCTCGCTGCAACACTCTCAGCTGCAATTGTCCTCCCAAATGCATCAGAAGTTGGCCGCCGGACTAACGCCGAACCATATGAGTGGGTTTTTCAAGAGTCCGTCTACCTCCCCGAGCAGCGCCAATGCTAATATGAGCAATAGCGGCAGCAGCAGCAATAACAACAACAATAACAACAACAACCACCTCCACAGCGGTAGCAAGAATCAGAGCAATAACAACGGTGGTCACACCCCAACATCCAGCATGCCGTCGGCAACCGAACTCTCGTCCCATCCCCTGAACCGTCTGCAGTCAATGCAACCGTTCGATTTCCGCAAGCTCAGTGCGGCCGCTGCCGGACTCAGTGCATTCACGGCCGGTCTACCTCCACCAAGGCTGAGTCCAGAAGCCGCCGCAGCACATCACTTCAGCCAGCAGCATGCGGCCGCTGCGGCAGCGTACTCTCAGGCGACCGCCAAGCGTCGCGAATCGCAATCCTCCGAAGCGTCGCAAAGTGCACGCGAACACGCAGCCGCCGCGGCGAATTTCATGAATCTCTCGATGGCTGGCCACGGTCTGCCGTTCCAGATTCCACCACCACCTCCGCCCACATCGGTCGCCATGTCGCTCGCTAACTCTCTGAACCATTCGGCCGCCGCTATGGCAGCCGCCGTGTCCGGAAACCCTCTCGCCGCAAGCTTCGTTGCGCAATCCTTCCCAAATCTGCTGGCCGCGTCAGCTGCCCGTGAGCAAGCCCGCAGCAAATCTCCGCTGTCCTCGCACCATCACCATCCCCATCACCAGCAGCAACAACACCACCACCACCACCACAATCCCCATAAGAACCCCCACAAATCGGATAAACCATCGGACAAATCCGACCAGGAGAAGAACCACCATGGCAGTGGGGAGAACGTATTGAATCTCAGTCGAGATTTGGCAGCGGCAGCTGCCGCCAACCAACACCTCACCCGACAAGGTCTTCCCGGGCATGTGAGTCGCCTTGCGGCTGGTCTACCGCCGGGAGCTCACCTCAAGAAACCCCAATCACCAAACAAACGCCAGTGGGGAGCACTCCCACCCAACCTGGGCACTCAGTTCGTCAACCCAGCTACCGGCAAGAAACGCGTCCAGTGTAACGTGTGCTTCAAAACATTCTGCGACAAAGGTGCCCTGAAGATTCACTTCTCGGCGGTACATTTGCGCGAGATGCACAAGTGCACCGTGGAGGGCTGCAGCATGATGTTCAGCTCGCGCCGCTCCAGAAATCGCCACAGCGCAAATCCCAACCCCAAACTGCACTCGCCCCATCTACGCCGGAAGATTTCTCCCCACGATGGACGCAGCGCGCAGCCTCATCCCATCCTTCTGCCAACGGGTGGAATGCAGCTACCGAACGGACTCAACCCGCTGCACCACTTCGCACCCTTCCCACTGATCCCACCAGGCGATATGCGTCACCCGTCACTTTCCGCACTCGAGTTCAAAGCCAACATGGAAGCTAGCATGCACCGGCGCCTTCAGGAGCAGGAGAAACACCGCGAGCGGCATTCGCTCAGCCCGGAGAACTACCGCTACCGTAGCCCTCTCGGTGACGCCAGTGACAAGTACCTCTCGCCTGGACAGCACCACCTCGGGGGAGGTAGCTCCATCGGAAGCCATCTTGATGACGATGACGACGATGACGATGACCCGAACGGAATCGTGATCGACGGTAACGACGATGATGACGAAATGCATGGCTTCGACATGTCGCTCAGCTCGGAATCGGAGGATGTCAAGTCGTTCCGTCACTCGGGTACCCCCGAGACCGAACACGCGGAGTACGAAAACGAACGGCTAGCCGAGGAGCGCCACGATTCGCACGAGAACGAACCGCAAGATTTCAGTCTGTCGAAGATGAAATCGGAGAAGTTGTCGATTTCGTCGGACGGAGATGACGCTGCGAGCAACGTGGATAGCAACGAAGATTCGTCGGTTAACGAGTCGTCGCATGCGACGCGGGATGACATGAACGCCTTCCTGTCGATCAACAAACGCAAGCGGAAAAGTACGAACCCGACCCGATGTGCGATTCCGTCCGAGCGATTGTCCGCCGGTTCGGGACATTTGTCCGATGAGAACGATGAGCGGGAAGTGGAGGAAGATCAACCGGAGCCGTTGATCAAGAAGATCAAGATGGAGCAGCAGAGTGATAAACAAGAGTGCGAGGATTCGTCACGATCCAATGGTCCGAGCAGTCACCCAGAGCAGGAGCCTCTGGTGCGGATCAAAACCGAACCCAGTGAGCATCAGGACGAGGCCGAGAATCTATCACTGGATTTGTCGAAGAAGCGTTCAACGCCCGATGTGAATGCAAATGAAAAATTCACCAAATATTCGATAGATGTGAAACCCGCGTCGGAACTGATGGAGAATCCGATGTCGTTGGTGCATCCGAAGCGGGAAAACGAATCGGGTGACCAGGAAGCGGAGGATTTGCGACGCCCGGGCTCCGCCGATAGTAAAAAGAGCAGTGGGAGTTTGGATTCGGCGAACACTTTGCGGCGGTTGGAAAATCTGTCCCAAGGGCCGCTGAATGAGATGATGCTGCAACGGGGTGGACTACCACAGTTTCCTCCGCTGAGTTATCTCATGAACGCTGCACCACCCAGTCCTGCAAGATCGCGAAGTCCTTCACCAAATCCGAGGTCCAGCCCCCACCAGGACGTTGACTCCGATGACAATGTCGACTACTGCGAAGAGGGCAACTGCTTCAGCGATCCCAACGTACCTCTCGACAAAGATAACCCAAAGAAATGTTCCGCCTGTGGTCGGATGTTCCAGAATCACTTCGCGGTAAAGACTCACTATCAAAATGTGCATCTAAAACTGCTGCACAAGTGCAATATCGATGGCTGCAATGCGGCCTTCCCATCGAAACGAAGTCGCGATCGCCACGCATCGAACCTAAATCTTCACCGCAAGCTACTGTCCACTAGCTCCGACAGCAGCGAAACCATGCTTCCTATGGAGAAACAATTCACCGCATTCCCGGGACCACTTCAGACGGAATTCCTCGCCAGACTGTACGCCGACTCGCAAAAGTTCCCGATGAACTTGGAGGCCTTCAAGAGTCACCTCCCGAATGCGGGTGCTTACGCCGATCACTTCCTCAACGGGTCCGGCCAACGCTTCCCTCCAGCCGCAGCCAATCCCTTTCTGTTCCCCCCACTGGGTGGACTCGCTGGCTTCCCAGGACTCTCGCAGTTCTCACATCTCCTCCCCCACCCACTGAACGGTATCTCGTCCCAGCTAGCCGGCGGTCGCATGTCCCGTTCCGACTCCCCCATCTCGGCCTGTTCGCCACCCACAGCCACCAACATTCCATCGCCTATGTCCCAGCATCAGGATGCGGAACAGGATCGGCCCACGGCGAGCACCTTCCTAAGCCACAGCCGTTCGCCGGCGGCCACACCTGCCGAGGAGGCCCGCCGGAGCCAACAGACGCCGGATTCCTTCTCGTCGTGACCGTCGCCAGCGGTAAGATCCGTGGCGGAAACGGACAGCTGGCAATAAACCCCCATCGGAAAACGAAACACAAAAAAAAAAAGAACAAAAATCGTCATTCCGCTAATCTCTATTAGATTTAATTGAGGCGCAACCACGCCAAGCAATGTTATCTCAGCAATGAAGCAATTCAAGAGAGAAAAAAAAGCACTCGAACAGCAGAAGTTTGTTCAATCTAGGACCGATCGAGGATGATGATGATGATGGTGATGGAGGAAGTCTCTCCTCTAAAAAAAAAACGTGATCTCGTTTGACTCTCTGTTTTTTTTTTTCAATTATTGTGTAATTTAACGTTATCGTAAATTAGTTTCCGTCTATCCAGCGAACTTTCGGCGCGGAGGCGTTGTGGAAAACTATAAAAACAAACGCGGTAGCCGCTTGACCTGATAGCGAGTTCAGACGTAAATCACACTTTACTGAAGTGACCAGTGATATATCTATAATTACTAGAATTCCGGAGGCGTCTGCCCGGCTCCGAAATTTTGGAGCAACCGCTTTCGAGAGCGGTGAAGAAGTAGGACAAAATAAAATACTGATTTCGAATTTCTTACGGTTAGGATTTTAGCAAACTTTAGCAAACATACAAAAAAAAGTGGTATAAATGAAAAGCAAACCGAACAAATAAACAAAAATGTAGCTTTCATAAGGTCGTAATTGTAAGCTTCTCCAGTTCCTAAAACTCTTCAAGTAGTTTTTTGTTGTGTAATTTATTTACTTGAAATGGAAAACTTTCCCAAAAACCAACAACGAACAAACTGATCAACGGAATATGATATTGATTTTATTAGGGTTTTATATATACGAGTACAGTACTTTTCCTGTCAAGAGTGTATTATTTCATCGAGCTGTCACCAACACCAAATTCTTGCACGAATGCACCCCGCCGCCGCCGCGAGCGGTGGAACGGGGCTAATTCAAAGCAGAAGAAAACATCAAAGAATCTTAACGAAATGAGAACGAAACTCTAGCTTAAGTATTTTGTAGGAATATATTGATAAATGGTGGAACGAACTTTTCATTTATGGTACCTTCATTATATTTTAAACATGAATATTATTTTTTATTTGCTTTAAGTCGCACTGACACTGACAAAACGGTGAACAATGAGAAAAAAAGAGAGAAAAGGCGAATGAATCAATAAAAATGTGCAATATTTTTGTCCTCTTTTGTGCTCTAGATAAATAATAGTCTCTTAGGGTAATTGATGACGCAAGCATAGTTACAATACTAATTGTAGTAAGTAAAAAATAAAAACAAACAAAAAAGCAAAAACATGTTAGATTTAATCAGTCTGAAATAAGAAAGAGAAGAAAAGCATGCATGAAATATCATAAACAAGTTTTTACCGCCTAGGGAAAATTATCGCAACAAATACAAAGCATTGTAAATAGTCTATAAATATTGGTCTATGAAGGCGTAGATAATTACTACAATTGATATTACCGGATAAGCGAACTTCATTCTAAATGAAGACCACGAACATGGCAACAAACAAATGAAAGAATAAAAAAGAGATACAGTAATGTAAAATACAAAACAAGCAAAACCCTTATTCATACGATAAACGAAATGCAAGTTGAAATATCAAAAATATCAATAATTATACGAGGAAAAAGCAAACAAGTATCTTTAAGACACCCCCCACTCTTCTGAAAAGTTTCACCGACTTTCGGCTAATTCTCTAGGCTTTTTATTTTTATTTGTCGCGATCGCACCACTGCAACCGATCGACAAATACCCCGCAGGCTGTTACAAATACAAATCGCGATAAATCTATCAGTTTTTATAATAAAAACCATTTATATTTATTTTTTAAAGTGTCCCTTTTTAGGCTCGTCCCAGCAGGCGAGTGAAGTGAAAACAAACTGAGAAAAATCTTCTTGAAAAAAATGTGAAAATAAATTATTTTTATTATTACAAAAAATAAGAAACAACATGTCTTATCTTTACTCACCCCCCGGTCAGGATGACAAACACTATCAACTCTTCCGCACTATCCATATTTTATTTTATGTCGTCGTCATGGTTTCGCATCATTTTGTCACGCCCTGGCACTTCTCTCCACATTCGCACAAAAACACACACAAACACGGACAGCGATTTGATTTTGGAGCTGTCAACCTTCCCAAGGCCAACTGGATTTGCTCCAACACGATTTGAATGTCCGAGAAAATTCCGATAGCTTCGACAAAACAGAAACGAGAACGAGAAAAAAACGGCACAACAAATAACTTACAACAACACTCGATAAGGGGAGGGGGATGGCTTGAAAGTAGTACCTCAATCACGCCGCCACCGATGCTTTCAAGTGTCATTCCGAGCGTGCATTCTTCAAACGTCATTTGTATTACAAATACAATTTTTTTTTCTTCCAAAAGCAGTCCCGATAACTCCCCGTTCCGACACGCAGCGTGACACTTGACAGCTGAACGACGAACGATGATGAGGACACAATCCTCATCGCTTCATGTCTGCTGGATTCTCTTCTTCGGCTGCCGCTATATTTCCTGCATACCTTCGCGAAGAATATCGGGCGAAAACAAAAGGGTTGTGCGATGGGGAGTGGGCCAGCATATTGAGCAGCAGGAGGAGCAGGAGTAAACAAGGATTGATTCGTAGTCGCGGCTGTCACTGCGCTGTTCCATTCGATCCGTTTGCTGACGTATTTTTCGTAAGTCTGTCCCAATAATGAAGCACACCAAAAAACGGTTCCTTTCGAATGGGAGTGACAGTCTTTTGATTGTAGAAAATGAAGCGAGACAGAGAGAACAGAATAAAACAAAACAAAAAACGGGAGCCAATATGGCGTGTCCGGGTTGATGGCTTACAAGGATTTAACAAGTCCATTTTGACAATCTCTTACATGCTACGGGTTCGAGGAATCGATTGTTGCACCATTTGGGTGCCCTTCCGTTGTCATGAACATTATTGGATGTAATTGTAAATTGTTTCGAAAGTAATTTGTTTTCTTGTTCGTTTAACCTCATAGTTTTGGGAATAGGAAAATTTTAAAAGAAATCATGGTTTACCAACAGACTTCCAAAAAAGGGTAGACTAGAATAAAAAGCAGATAAAAATCGTTTTTTTTTTATCATTCATGATTTTACAACATCATCTTGAACAATATTTAAAGATTTAGAATAGGCAATTAATCGAGTCGAACGTCAATTTGTGCGTCTGATTGAGGGTGGAATGATCCAAACTTCAATTTCAAAGTCAAAACACCTCTCGTTTAATAGGTGTGCACGTGTACAATGATTACAAAGTTGACCAAATTTTGATACTTCTACCCCTTCATTCCGGTATTGCAATCGGAATTTTATGTTTACAATCTGATTCTGATTAATTTCGGTGTTGCAATCGGAATTTTAGAGTAACTATTCATGTCTGTACTATAAACCAGTATACCAACGAGTGATTCGATTGACTCGACCGCTCAAACGCTACTGACTCATCTGTCAAGAAGTTCATTTTGATTTCATTGTTTGTTTTATTTGTTTAAAGCATCGATGCTAGGCAGCGCAGTCTGAATTATCATAGCTATGTTAAATTCTAAACTAAAACCCTCGATTTCATTTTTAACGTTCTCAAAACAAAACAAACAATTGTAAACATTGAACTTCATGACTCCAGGAATGTCAGGTGTTTGTTCTAAATGTCGTCACAAGGAACTGTCTTCTAAAACAAATCAAAAATTATAAATGTTAGCCCATGAAAAGACCGCGTTGTCGACAACGACAACATATGTCAACGGAATTACTTCATTCGAATCGCTTGATTATCACTTCGAATAGTATTTTGTATTGGAACGAAATTTTAGTAAATGCTGATTAACGTGGTTTTGCACTGAAAGCTAAGGTGGACCGTTAATATTCCGATACAAAAACGAGAAATTCCACCAGTTCCATCCCCAATCAGGCAGCCGCTGACCCGACCCTCTCTCTTGGTTTTATAAAACTTGGTACTTATGATGGAAACTACCTTTTGAAAATTAATGAACTATTTATGAAAAATAACATTTTAAATGCACTGTTGAAAAATCTCACTCAAAAATTGAATTCAATGTTATAAAATGTTCTATCTCAAAACAATGATTGATGTTTTGGACATGATGAAAGTCACAGCACAACTAGTGCCGAACGAACATTTGACCAAAAATGGCACGAATGTGATTGAACCAGCACCATACTCTACAGACTTTGACTTTTTTCCTATTTCCGAAACTCAAATTACAGCATTGAAGACATAAAAACGAATTCGCTGCGTGACTAAAGGGAATTCCCATTATTTACCGAGTTATAGTCATTTTAGTGATGCGTATGTAATTTGCACCCGTGGCCGAGTGGTTAGCGTCTCACATGATCATGCCGGGTGTTCGGGTTCGATTCCCGTTCTGGCCGGGGGATTTTTCGTCAGAGAAATTTCCTTCGACTTGCACTGTGGTCACGCGTATTCTAGAGCTTGCCCCTCGAATTACATTCAAGGCGTGTTATTTGGCTTAAGAAATCTCAACTAAGTATTAATGAATGACGCTACCCTGGGCCCTGTTGCATAATTAGCCTAATCAGTTTAGATACAAATTACAAGTTACAAGTCTAGGGGCTAAAAGTTCTAATATTTTGCGTTGCATAACAATCATACATCGGTCTAATAATATTAGTACTTGTTTTATTGAAATTGCGGGTCTACTTGAAGTTGTTTTTTTTTTATCTGTATTATAGTGATTTTCAACTCATTTTGGCTGGTTCGTCACTTGTACTTCCATTTTTGGAAGAATGTCGGGAGTGAGAATTGAACTCGTGACCTTCAGCGTGAGAGGCATGGATGTTACCACTACGCCAGATCGCCTCCTCACTTGAAGTTGTAGAAAAAAGTGCAAGTCGAAACTAATAATTTGCTATTGTATTTTGTTTATATAACATTCACTTGTAATATGTAACACTAATAATTAGTGTAAACAACTTGTAATATTACAAGACTAATATTATTAGTAAAATTTCGATTATGCAAGAGGACACAAAACTTCAAGCGCGTTTTTCTCGAAATCAGTTTTCACAAGCTGACGCACACGATATCTCAAGTTTTGCTAAACCGATTTATTCCAATTTCAAAGTGAATAAATCTTTAAACATCTCTCTATTACTTGATCTAGTAAAAAATATATTTATTTAATTTTACTATTTAAAAAAAATCGTCATTGCTGTCTATTAGGTTCTACATATGCACCTGTGAGTTACAATATTCATACATCACTACGACACAAATGCAGCGTTCGTTCTACAGACACTGTGGAGAGACGAAATATTGCAGCTTAAGCTGCTACCTCTGATAACATATTTGGAATAAAAGGAACGATTCGTGATTTATAGTACATAGCCTTGTCTATGGCTTTCATCAATGGCATTCCACCATTTGTATTTCAACTTTATACCACGTTATCGATCGTGTGAATCGAAGGCTGAGCATGCAGTGATTCATCTACGGGCGCTCAGGAGATAGCAAATACTGCTGTTCAAGCGCGCCCACTAAGCAATCTCAATTATTTGGCGAATCATCAAGGATACGGTAAGAAGAAGAGAGCTCCAGGTAAATCGAAGCTCTCTGATCGGGATAAGCGAAAAATATCCAGAACAGCTTCGAATACTTCAAAATCGTTTAGGCAAATAAAGCAAAAGTTCAATTTAAATATTACTCGGGTGACTAATCGTCAAGTTTTGTTAAAAAATCCTAACATAATTAGGGCTTTCAAAGGTTCAAGTTCCTCATCTTACACCATCTCACATCGGAAGACGTCCAAGTTTTGCCAAAGCTCACATTAACCGACAGTGGGACATGGTATGTTATGACAAAAAATGTAAAAAAATACATTTTACTATAAGGTACACCGGGGCAAGTTGAAACGATTTTTTCGAAGTTCAATGTTTCGAAAAACATCAATTTTGAAAATGTTTAGTTTTCATATCAATTGCTTCAACTTGTCCGTAGAGAGAGTCCGGATTGAGCGGTGATGCGAACAAGATGTGCCCGTTGCGCTTGGTGCTGGAGTATCGGTATTTGTGCGGCGTTTCGTTTGAAAAATTATTTTAATCTCGTGGAAAGTGTTCTTCTGCCTCGGCATATTTGAATCCAGTAGTGTTAGCTAATAATACCAGGATTATTTTACGAAAAAGTAGAAATGAAAAAATTATTTGCCCGGCGAATGTTTTCATTTTCTCATGTTTAGTGTGGTCGCGTTCGCTGCTCTCTCGATTTCTTGTTGCTACTTGTCCCTTTTCGTCGCGTGTTCATCGTATGTGTCAGTGTGTGTATATGTAATGAAACCGTTTATATGTGTTGAGTTGTGTTTTATTGAGATGATTCCGGTTATGTGAATATTGCGCTGCAGTGTGTTGATTATTCGAATTTTCCGATGCTAAGTGTGGTAAAAAGTGTATTACTGTGCTAACCGCGTGAATCGACTGTATGTGTGCGTTAAAGCTGCGCAAATAGTCCGTGCATTGAAGAATAATCCAATCGGTTTCAAATTTCCAATTGGAAATTGATGTGTGAAGTGAATAAAAATCGCCCAGTGCGAAAATTTTGGGTTAGCTTTGTATTTCAGTTTCTTTTTTTTATTTTTACGATAGTAAAGTGCGTGTGTGAAATGCTTACGTTTCGAGTGGTTTTTAGCAAAATATTTGGAAATTAGAAATCGAATTTTTGCAGTGATTGTATCACCATGCCCTAACAGATGGACTGTGGTTTCTTATGACAGTGTTTATATTTTGAATCCATATTTAGTTTCATATTTTAGATTATAGATTATATATGTATAAAGTATTTTTGTGTTGAGTGCATGATACCAGATGTTAGAGGTGATGTCTTTCTCTGGAGAAAAGAGTGGAAGCTTTCTCGGAGAGTATATGAGAAAGAGAAGAACAGCACAGGGTGTACCATGCAATGAAAGATAAGTAGTAATAATAAAAAATTAAATTAAAATTTAAAATCACAAATCATATGGTTCAATTTAACGGAATATATCGTCAGTATGATCGGTTTTGGAGGGGTTCTCTCGATTGCCTTCTCGGGTGTCCCGAGAATGGCTCTTCGCCGTCGTAATTAGATATCTAATCGCAATGCCGCAGAGTGGTCTTTCGGAGACCTGAGGGAGAGTTGCCGGGAGAGCTCCTCTGGGACCAATCGAACCGGCGCAAAAGCGTACGCGCGATGAATAACGGAAAATGTCACCGGGACGTGTGTTTCCGGAGAAGTTTTTTTCGGTGACCTTCTT
This sequence comes from Toxorhynchites rutilus septentrionalis, assembly GCF_029784135.1. Classification (NCBI taxonomy): domain Eukaryota; kingdom Metazoa; phylum Arthropoda; class Insecta; order Diptera; family Culicidae; genus Toxorhynchites; species Toxorhynchites rutilus. The sequence goes on along the minus strand of NC_073746.1, from coordinate 299,799,874 downwards.
AGGTTTTCCAAAGATAGCTCTCCGTCACCGCGAATGAAGATCGATACAGAGTACACTTGTTTCTAGGAAAGTTTTCTCGGTGACCTTCTATAGTTTACCAAAAAAAAAATTACGAAACATTTCGTCGGGACGATTACCTTTAGATGAGTTCCGGCTATTACCTTGTCAGGTTTCTCACTGCTAACTCTTCGTCGACGCTTTTTAATTTTACACGTTCTCCTTCTCAGGATACCCAAAGATAATCTTTGCCGCGTGTTGAGATTTTTTGTTCCCAAATGAGATTTTCAGATATTTGTTTCGCGGAGTGGTCGATAGTTAGCGTTTACATAATCACATCACTTACCACAGTGAATCCTGATTCTTACCTCTGCCCACTAACAACTATTCCTCCCATGATAATCGCTAGGGAACCACGCTATAGAGGCGACACTTCTGGCCTTCGGCCAGCGATTATCATACTAACATTCCTTCCCTTCCCCTGGTGACTGTAAGGACGTGGCCGGCGTCGTTATTGACCATTTAAAGCTCGAATCACCGAAAATTGCACAACGAGAATGATTTGCTAGTCCCAAGCGTCATTCTGTGTGTTCTTTGTGCATTTTGGTTGGTTCAGGTCAATCACGGAGAGCAACTACGAATTGTACAGTCTACCCAAGCTCAAGCTCAAGCTCAAGCTCAATTGCTTCAACTTGTCCGTAGAGCGGGGTAAGTTGAAACGCAGAACTATCATGAGTTTAATGTGCGGTTTTGCTTCTCGAACTATCTACAACTGATTTATGAAACACTGAATTGAAGGAATTACATATGAACATTTGGAAAAAAAAGTTTTGGTACACGTGAGATGTGGGGAAGTAGTCTAATATACACAAAATGGACACCATATACTAGGAATTAATATACGAAACAATAACATCAAAAATACTATTTTGGACACTTTCATGTCAGAAAGCCACTCGAAACGGCCACTAATGAGGTTCATGGGATCATTCAAATATTCAAATATTACGTAACGCACTCAAAAAGGGAGAAGGGGACGGCTTGTTGAAACTTGTTAGGAAATAAATCCAACTAAATCTTAACATTTTTTATGCAGAAAATTGTTCTCATTAACTTATTGAGAGTAAAAACAAGTAAAATCGCAATTACTCTCAATAAGTTTATGAGAACAATTTTCTGGAAACAATGTTTAGATCCAAACGTTACAACCTTTTTATTTATATAAGAAAAATAATTTGATGAACTTCAAGTAAATTAAATTTTATGAATCGGCCCTTTCCTATGTACAAAGTAAGAAATAATTGATAAAGCATAACTAAGACTTGTAGTCACTCTATGAATTACATCGTCATGAAACGCGAAATCAAAATAATTTAAGAACAATTAATCCTAGAACCAACTATATTCGATTTGGTTGTATATATCCCGCAATTATGAACTTTAATAATCTACGAATGAGCTTAAACAATGTTTCTCCGATTTACACATTCATGTTATGTTATGTTATGTAGAGAAGAGAGAGTCTAAAATAGTAAAAAAATCGTTACGTAATATTGGAAAGACCCCTAGTTGCAAACTTAACAAATTTTACTTGTATAATGTCTGTGTATTCATAAATTATGTACGAACGAAATATGAATGATTCTTATTTTTTGATTTATCATCATTCATTCATACAGCAATCACCGAAAAATAACGTCCGGCATCTGCAGCAATGTTTGAAAAATAGACGATTTTCACAGGTTTCAAGTTACCTCAGGGTTGAAAAAAAACATGGGGTTAGTTTAAGTTTCAGTGATTCAGAGCAATACGGAAAAAGATTTTTCAGTTTAGTTTTCAAAACCACTACACTTGATCATCCCTATTTGATTACCTGACGTGCGATTCTGGCGATATTTTAAAAAAAATCAATGTTTTCGGACCGATTGAGTCAGCGCGCAAATATGTTTGTATTGATTTCACGGAACAAGGAAAAGTAAACGAAGACGCGGATTGCTTTAAGCATTCCAATATTCTGGTAATGGCTGTCATAAGGTGGGTTGAAAGATAATGTGTACTATATATATTTTTATTACGTCAACTCATCATTCCTAGCCTAGTAAAAGTTATGATTTCCGTTTTAACTTACCCCGAATTTCAACTTGCCCCGGTGTACCTTATACCATAACGAAAAATTCTTCTATATATAGGTTATCTTCACTGACCAAAAAAAAATCAATTTGGATGATCCTGATGGTTTCAACGGATACTGGCGTGATTACGGCCAGTAACAGTAATTTTCAACCAGGAATTTTGGTGGAGGATCATGCATGGTTTGGACGGGATTCTGTGCAACCGGAAAGCTCAAGATAGCTTTCCTATCTTCCAAGGATTACATACAAGTTCTGGAATACTTTCTCCTACCGTTTGTGCGTGGATACCGTCACAAAAAATAACATTCCAGCAAAACAATACTACTATTCATACCACCAAAGAAACTAGACAATGGATTGAGGATCAAAAACATATTTTTTTGGACTGGCCGGCTAGCCCTCCAGACTTGAATCCTGTTGAAAATCTTAAGGGGGTCCTTGTACGCAGAATCTACACTGAAGGAAGCGGTACACCACGATTGAAGAGCTCGAGGTCACAATTTCGTATAAATGGTAAAATATCGAGAAATCCGTTCAGCAGAATTTGGTAAATAGTATTCCAACACGAATTTTCAAGGTTATTAGTCGAAATGACAAGGTTGCCAATTATTGACATGTAAATCAGCCGATCGTTTTGAAGATTTTAATTGATAATACTTATGAAACTTGAAATGGTCTTATAGAAATTGGACAGCTGAAATTATCATATTTAAGCACAATGAATAAACAAACAATTCTTTTGAACTAAATTGACGTTAAATATACTTTATTCTAAGCATTCAACAATTTATGAATGTATCTTGTTGAAATTCCAACGGTCGAGTTCCCGGCAGGATCGCACTTAGCTTCAATGGTTGTGATCGGGCCAATCGGCATCATTCGGCATAATGTAGACGCGCCTTTAGCGATGAGTAGAAACTACAGAAAACGAGTAAACAGATTCAACAGTTCTTAACACTCCTATACTCGCGCATTGGTCTGTCAGACCGAGAAATCAATAATTCGTTCATTTCTCAAAAAATATCAACACTACGACTTTGCGATTCTCTCTAGCTTCGTTATTCGTCGTTCGTCATCGTTTAGCGTATCGCATGTGTTGGTAAAAAAGGGTCGTGTGCCACTTTTTTAACACTTTCGGTCTGACACACCGACGCGAGTATAGGAGTAACTTTTTTGGACAAGTGCCATTTTTCATATTCTAGAATATTGTTGAATGAAATGTATAAATTAATGATAGTGGCGTGGAATATTTATTGAATATAATGCATAAGATAATGACCGGATTATTCTTATTTGATTTCAGTCCCTTTTGTAAGTGGATTGAACGGATCCATATATTAACTATTCGTCGATATATTCGTCGTTAGATTCATACGTTCAAAAGCAAAATATGAATGTTTGACTTTCGTATAGTTATTCGCTAAATATAATGGCCATACATATACACACTTGTGAAAGAATTGCACTTGTGGAAGAATTGTAAACAGTAAACTATAAACTAATCGGTGGCTTATGGTAATTTTTAACAGTTACAGTTTCGGGGATATTTCTTTTATAATGGACAATATCTACAAGAAAACAAGAAAAAGAAAAGGAAGTTCCTAGAAATCCTTTTATAAAAGATTGTATATCTCGGTCACACGGCCGCCTATTGTTGCAATAAACAACGTTGCGCAGATTGTGGAGAGAGTCATGATGGGACTTCTTGCGCAAAAGAGCGCAAGTGTCTTCATTGCGACGAGGCTCCACATGATCTTTCTCAATGCCCGGTGTACATACAACGAGGGGAATAACTCAAGCGTTCCTTAAAGGAACGTTCCAAGCGGACTTATGCAGAAATGCTTAAGAGTTCCGCTTCAACGACTCAGGACAATCCCTACTCCATTCTGCAGAACGACGAGCCTGTTGCTGACGCTCCCAATGCAGGAAGTTCCGGTACATCGCAGGGTGCCATTAGGAAAAGAAAAATTACTTCTTTTCCATCACTCCCCAGAAAGAAGACCGAAACTTCCCAAGTTGGAATGAAACCTCGTATCGAACGTGCTGAGAATAGACCGAAGCAAGTACCTCCTGGGTTAAGCGGTTCTTCTACGCACCAGGGGTCCTCAGCACTTCCCGGAGCAGAGCCCAACACGTCTGTTCCTTTTTCGCGGTCGAGGCAACAGCCACAATCTGGCTTGCTTGCGCTTTCTGACCTGGTGGACAATATTTTAAATGCTTTAAATATAAATGACCCTCTTAAAAGCATAGTATTATGTTTGCTCCCGATTGTGAGAACATTTTTGAAAGAAAAATGTGGTTTTTTAGCAGCGTTCATTTCCCTCGATGCCTGATTCAGTGCAAGAGGTCAAGGATTTGACCACTGTAATACAGTGGAATTGCAGAAGCATCATCCCTAAACTAGATCAATTTAAATTTTTAATTCATAGTTCTAACTGTGATGTATTTTCCCTCTGTGAAACATGACTTTCTTCAGCCGACGAACTGAATTTCCACGATTTCAACATTATTCGCCTCGATCGAAATGACTCGTTTGGTGGCGTACTATTGGGGATCAAAAAATGTCACTCCTTCTATAGAGTCACTCTCCCATCGATGACAGGCATTGAAGTTGTCGCTTGCCAGACACAAATCAATGGCAAAGACCTCTGCATTGCCTCGATATATATTCCTCCAAGAACTATGGTTGGCCGCCATCAGTTTTTTGATATTATCGAGGCACTGCCGGAGCCGCGGCTAATCTTAGGTGACCTCAACTCCCATGGAACAGCATGGGGTTCACTCTACGATGACAACCGTGCCACTTTGATTTATGATCTGTGCGACAACTTCAAATTGACAGTTTTGAATACTGGGGAAGCAACTAGAATAGCCAACCCTCCTGCACGGGCAAGTATGCTAGACATATCACTTTGCTCTTCTTCGTTATCCCTGGATTGCACGTGGAAGGTAATCCAAGATCCCCACGGTAGTGACCACCTGCCAATAATTTTATCGATCACCAATGAATCAGGTTCTCGTGAGTCAGTCGATATTGCGTATGACCTCACGAAAAATATTGACTGGAGAAAATTTGCAGAAATAATATCTGAAGCACTTGTTTTAATGCATGAACTTCCTCCACTCGAAGAGTATAATTTTATATCGAGTTTGATTTACGAAAGCGCACTTCAAGCTCAAAAGAAACGTGTTCCTGCTACCACTTTCCGACGTCGTCCTCCATCACTTTGGTGGGACAAGGAGTGTTCAAAGGTCTACCTTGAAAAATAATCCGCTTTCAAAAAATTCCGGAAAACTGGACTAGCGGAATGGTTTCGAAAGTACCAAGCTCTAGAAGCCAAACTAAAAGGTCTGATTAAAGCAAAAAAGCGTGGATATTGGCGAAAGTTCGTCAATGGTTTGTCAAGGGAGACCGCTATGAGCACTCTTTGGAATACGGCTAGGAGAATGCGTGGCTGGACATACAAATGAAAGTGAGGAATACTCTGACCGTTGGATTTTCAAATTTGCAAGAAAGGTTTGTCCCGATTCCGCTCCTGCACAATACGTCGTACGCGACATTCCACTTCAAAGCGATTATGAGAATTTTTCGATGGTGGAATTCTCAATTGCCCTTCTCTCATGTAACAATTCAGCTCCGGGGTCGGACAAGATTAAATTCAACTTGTTGAAGAATCTTCCCGACTTGGCGAAACAGCGTTTGCTGAACTTGTTCAACAAGTTTCTGGAGCTGAATATTGTCCCACATGACTGGAGGCAAGTGAGAGTGATAGCCATACGAAAACCCAACAAGCCGGCTTGCGATCACAACTCGTATAGGCCGATTGCAATGTTATCCTGTATTCGTAAATTGTTAGAGAAAATGATTCTACTTCGTTTGGACAAGTGGGTTGAAGCGAACAATTTGCTGTCAAATACGCAGTTTGGCTTCCGCCGAGGTAAAGGGACAAACGATTGTCTCGCGCTGCTATCTTCTGAAATCCAAATCGCATTTGCTCGCAAAGAACAAATGGCTTCCGTTTTCCTCGATATCAAAGGGGCATTTGATTCAGTTTCCATGGAAATTCTCTCAGAGAAACTTCATAATCGTGGACTTCCACCAATTCTGAATAATTTCCTGTACAATTTACTGTCAGAAAAGCACATGTTTTTCAATCATGGCAGCTTGAAATCTTCTCGATACAGTTTTATGGGCCTACCACAAGGCTCCTGCCTAAGCCCCCTCTTGTACAGTTTTTACGTCAATGATATAGATGATTGTCTAACTAGAGATTGCACGCTGAGACAACTTGCAGACGGTGGAGTTATTTCCATCACGGGTACTAATCCCGTCGTTCTGCAAAAGTCGTTGCAAGATACCCTGAACAATCTGTTCACGTGGGCCCTCAAGCTGGGTATCGAATTCTCTACGGAGAAAACTGAAATGGTCGTTTTTTCTAGGAAGCACGAACCCGCCCAATTCCAGCTTCACCTATCCGGCAAAACGATCAAGCACTCGATGTTTTTCAAATACCTTGGAGTATATTTTGACTCTAAATGTACCTGGGGAATACACATTGCGTATTTGAAACAGAAATGCCAGCAAAGAATCAATTTTCTCCAAACAATAACCGGAACATGGTGAGGTGCCCATCCAGGAGACCTCATTCAAATATACAAAACAACGATATTATCAGTGTTAGAATATGGCAGTTTTTGCTTCCGATCAGCTGCCAGGATTCATATTCTCAAGCTGGAGAGAATACAATATCGTTGCTTGCGTATAGCCATGGGGTGTTTGCATTCGACACATACGATGAGTCTCGAAGTTTTGGCAGGAGTACCCCCGCTTACTCTTCGGTTCACAGAATTATCCTACAGATTTCTCATCCGTTGCAAGATCATGAATCCATTGTTGATTGATAACTTCGAAAATCTACTCCAACTGATTCCTCAGTCAAGTTTTATGTCTATATACCATGAGTACCTTACCCACGACGTGCACCCTTCACCAGGCATCTCCAACCAAGTTTGCTTCCCATACTTCTGCAATTCCTCTGTCATTTTTGATCTGTCCATGCGACAAAAAATCCATGGAATCCCAGACCACCTACGCTCCGATTCTATTCCGCCGATATTTTCGGCAAAATATGGGAAAGTTGGATCTGATAAAATGTTCTTTACTGACGGTTCATTCATAAACGGGTCCACTGGCTTCGGCATCTTCAATGAAAATTCCAGTGCCTCTTTCAAACTCAAAGATCCTTGTTCCGTGTATGTCGCTGAACTGGGTGCGATATACTACGCACTGGGGATCATTGAAACATTGCCCATCGACCACTATTTAATTTTTTCAGACAGTCTCAGCTCAATAGAGGCAATCCGCTCAATGAAGGTTGATAAACGCTCATCTTATTTCCTAACTAGAATAAGACAACTATTGAGTGTTTTGGTCGAAAAATTATTCAAGAATACCTTAGCATGGGTTCCCTCTCATTGTTCGATTCCGGGGAATGAGAAAGCGGACTCGCTAGCTAAGGTGGGCGCTTTAGAAGGCACACTTTTTGAAAGGCAAATTGCTTATAATGAATTTTTCCACATTCCTCGTCAGTATACGCTCGTAAGTTGGCAGCGCATGTGGAGTGGAGATGAGTTCGGTCGTTGGTTACACACGATTATCCCTAAGGTCTCGACGAGGGCATGGTTCAAGGGATTGAATGTAGGTCGTGATTTCATTCGCGTGATATCTCGGCTTATGTCCAATCACTACAACCTAAACGCGCATCTCTATCGCATTGGGCTCGCAGCAAACAATCTTTGTGATTGTGGCGATGGCTACCACGACATCGAGCATATTGTCTGGTCGTCTATCCGGTTCCATGCTGCTCGCTCTCAGCTCTCTAGAGCACTGAGAGCAAAAGGCAGACAATCGGATATCCCCGTCCGGGATATCTTAGGTAGCCGTAATCCTTCTGCTTCATCTATACCTGTTCCTCAGAAACGCCGATGTCAACGTTTAATGATGTTTCCTTCGTTGTGTCCCCGTTTTATATCCCTCCTATCAGATCGATAAACTTTTACTTAGTCGCGGCAATACATACACACACTCTTTACAGATACACGGGCCAAAGGTTGTGCAGTCCACTGATCATTCAACAAGAGCCAAAGGTTGTACCGCTCATGACAACTCTACACGAGCTGATGATTGCGCCGGCTAGTGACCATTCTATCCTGGATTCCTCGAGTCGAGAAGACGCACCACGCTAGATATGAGGTACAGACTAGGGGGGCGTTGCTGATTAAGGGTCAGCTGCATCCCAATAGGAAGTATCCCGTGTCGGGCACACGCACAGAGCATTGGAGACAGCAACATCCGAATTACGAAAACACTTGTAATACTAATTTCGAGCCAACCGCGAGTAATCGGTTACATATTACTAACATAGATAATAAGAAAAATTGTCAAAGTATTGAACTCCCGGCCCCGTGAGGCTAACGCCATATGAGCCTTGATAAAAATATATATTTTGGAAAAAAAAAAGATTGTATATATATGCCCCATCTAGAAAAAGGCATTAATTTTTAGTTTACCAAGAATTAAGAGACCAAAAATATTAGAAATATGCAAACTTTATATTCCAGAACCTTTATCATCTAGAATACGTTATACAATCTTCTCTTTGATAAAAAAAAACCCGAAAAACATGCAACAACTGCATGAAATGTAAAAAATATGTTTACTTCGAGCATGTTCCGATTCATACTCCAGTGAAACCATAATCGATTAATATGTTTTTATGTTATTTTATAGCTCTTTATACTTCCATGAATTATATTCAGTTGCTTACTTTTAATTAATAACAGTGAAAAATTCGAATTTCTTTATTTGTGTTGGAGTATCAAAAATTACTCTGTTTTGATGAGGCTGAATAAGATGACTATTGAAACATAATAAAGACAAAGAAAACATATTTTTAGGAGTTTTTTCATTCAATCATACCCTCTTCTTCAAATAAATGCCAATAAAGCCTGAAAAATACACAATGGCAACATTACAGAGAAGTTTAATTTTCGGTCTGTGACACCGTGCGCGAGTATACGTGTTATGATTTTGCAGGCGAGTATAGGAGGGTCAAGAATGTCACATACTGTGGTTTCCCACCAAAGACATGTTATCCTCAAAAGGTGAAAGAGTGATCTACAAACCCTATGAATACCGCTTTTATGTTTTGATTCTTAGAAAAAATCTCAACCCCTTTATTTGATTCGGACATTGTTGGGGCGTTGTCAAAAAAGTCTGAACTGAAATCTCCATGAAATCTAAACCGACATGTTACTCAAACCAGCAACCTTTTTCCCATCCAAACAAGAAAGGTTATTTCACATGGATTTTTCATAGTCAAATTCCTCTCTTAATAAAACCACCAACCACCGAGTAGAGGAGAATGAGCTTTCATGTATATAGAGGCTCTATAATATACAAAAATAAACAAAAAGGAATCACTGACGGTTGACGTTCCTTTAAAACCATTAATTTATTCTTCGAAACAATAACATATACCTACCATTCTCCTGGATGACACCCAGCGCGGGCCGCCCCCTCGCCCTCCGTACACTACGCCACTGTGTCTAGTGAACCTGTTCACGGATCAAAACGGTGTTTCTATGAGTAATAGATAACGATACTCAATATAAACGGAAGTTGTCGTCCATGTTTGGAGAATGGTTTAACACGTTGAGTGCTACGGTTTTATAGCGAATCTATGGAAATTTTTAAACGTATTAGGGTCATCGTTTCTAATCGTATTGGAAGGTATTTTTGTTCGAAATGAAATGCTTATAAGCTTATATGCTCATATTAGTTACCCTTATTAACATATTTTATACTGTCAGTCACCGATGACTGACGCAGTCTGAGCGAAAATTCGGTGTCAGTTACCGGTGACTGGCGTGGCAGTTAACGTGTTAATAGAAAACTCCATGTATTGAGGCACTATGTAGATGTGAAAGCAAGAGCTGTTCTGTAGGTACAAACAGAAAGATAAAAGACGGATTACGCCAATTTGATTATTTGTACGGTACATGTAGGCAAAAACCAGGACTACATGTTGAGGATTGTTTCGAAAGATATCGAACAGAGAATAATTATGAAATACAATTTTTATATAGGGGTTTCCATTTCGGGCTTCCGAAAGTATACAGCCCTGCGCTGACAACCGTTTGACATAGCTGTCAACCAAAGCGTCATATCGTTAGTTGAATGTCTGCCATTTTACAATATGGATCGTTTTAGCATCGCACAACGTGTTAATTTTGTTAAATTATACTATAAAAATGATGAAAAACCGGCAAATGTTTTTCGAGCATTACGGGCGGATTTTGGTCGTCATGGACGGCCTACAGAGCACACAATCGCTAATGTAGTGCGTAAATTCGAACAAACTGGATCCGTAGCGGATATTGTGAAACCTGTGCATCATCGTAATGTGCGTTCGGCCGAAAATATTGCTGCTGTTGCTGCCAGTGTGGAGGATGACCCGAATGTTTCGATTCCACGGCGTGCTCAGCAATTGGGCTTGTCAAACACATCATTGTGGCGAATTTTGCATTTAGACTTGCACCCACATCCATATAAAGTCCAACTGGTACAAAAATTAGAGCGTGGTGACCATGGAATGCGTCGGGCATACGTCGATTGGGTGAACGAACAACAGCAGCAAAATGCTGAATTTTCGCATCAAATTTTCTTCAGCGATGAGGCACATTTCGAGTGATTGTTGATTGTTGAGAGGCAATTGCATCCGCCAAAAGTCACTGTTTGGTGCGCATTATGGTCTGGTGGAGTCATCGGGCCGTATTTCTTTGAAAATGAGGACGGCGAGACGGTAACTGTGAATGGTGAGCGCTATGGCCGCAAGTTAACCGATTTTTTTGCCACAAATTGAAGATATGGATACGGATGACATGTGGTTTCAGCAGGACGGCGCCATTTGCCACACAACACGACCGAACATGGCCATATTGCGAACGAAATTTGAGGGACGCGTAATTTCGCGTTTTGGTGATGCCAATTGGCCGTCCAGATCATGCGATTTGAACCCGCTAGACTTTTTTTGTGGGGTTATGCGAAAGACCGTGTCCATGCCAACTCTCCGCAAACTCTTGAACATTTGAAAGACAACATTCGTAAAGTTATGACCGAGATACCGCCCCATATGTGCCGAAAAGTCATCGAAAATTACCTGTTCCGGATCAAGGTGTGCGAGGAAGCCCTAGGTGGACATTTGAATGATGTTGTATTTCACACATAATGGCATAAACCAAACTTTAATTTGAAATAAAAGTTTCATCGAAATTCGAATTCTAAGTGTGTTTTATTTTAATTTACTTTCGAAATTTAAAGTTGGAAAACCCTGTATAAAAAGCACATTAAAACACATTGTTCAGTAGGTATATACAGTGTCGGACAATAGAATAGGACCACAGCTCAATCCAAAACAGAAAGTGATAAAACTTTGAGAAAAAAATTTCCATTTAAGTGCATCAAACCATTTACAAATTGTAAATTCCATTCTTCGAAGAAATTAAAATCATCCGTAGTTAAACCAATTGTCCTTTATTTAAAAATGCGTTTTAAGCATACTTACTGACTAAAATAACGCGACATAAAATAGGACCGCCTTAGAATTCATGGTAAAAAAAATTAAAAAAAAAGGAAATTCATACCGTGATCGATTTGCAGGGTTAGTACTTGGTGGTATAACCCTTATTACGCATCACTTCTCGCACCCGGTTCGGCATCGACTCCACCAGCTTTTGGCACGTTCTCAGCGGGATAGCGTACCACACCGCCTGGATTCTCTCCCACAGCTGCTGCTTGTTTTTTGATTTTTCGGTGTACACCTTACGTTTAACTATTTCCCATAGGTTCTCTATGGGATTGAGATCAGGGGACTGTGCTGGCCACTCCATAACGTCTACCTTATTATCCTGGAACCACTTTTTAACCGTTTTAGCGGTATGTTTGGGGTCGTTGTCCTGCTGGAACTGCCACTTTAGGGGCATCTCCCACTCGGCGTGTGGCAGCATTACTTCCCGAAGTATCTGGGCGTAGAGATGCTGGTCCATAATCCGGTCGATCCAGTACAAGGGACCCACCCCGTACCAAGAAAAGCACCCCCACACCATGATGTTACCTCCTCCATGTTTGAATGTTTTAAAGTGGCAGTTCCAGCAGGACAACGACCCCAAACATACCGCTAAAACGGTTAAAAAGTGGTTCCAGGATAATAAGGTAGACGTTATGGAGTGGCCAGCACAGTCCCCTGATCTCAATCCCATAGAGAACCTATGGGAAATAGTTAAACGTAAGGTGTACACCGAAAAATCAAAAAACAAGCAGCAGCTGTGGGAGAGAATCCAGGCGGTGTGGTACGCTATCCCGCTGACAACGTGCCAAAAGCTGGTGGAGTCGATGCCGAACCGGGTGCGAGAAGTGATGCGTAATAAGGGTTATACCACCAAGTACTAACCCTGCAAATCGATCACGGTATGAATTTCCTTTTTTTTAATTTTTTTTTACCATGAATTCTAAAGCGGTCCTATTTTATGTCGCGTTATTTTAGTCAGTAAGTATGCTTAAAACGCATTTTTAAATAAAGGACAATTGGTTTAACTACGGATGATTTTAATTTCTTCGAAGAATGGAATTTACAATTTGTAAATGGTTTGATGCACTTAAATGGAAATTTTTTTCTCAAAGTTTTGTCACTTTCTGTTTTGGATTGAGCTGTGGTCCTATTCTATTGTCCGACACTGTATATCTAAAGTTCACAAAGAATTAAATGAATCTTGTTTATCTTTCATATTTATCTAAATTTCCGCAAAAAGGTCAATTTAAAGATAAAAATCATTTATCAATATATAAAAAGACACATCTCCATTAAACTTCTCTTGATTACCATAACAAATTGAGACCATTAAAACCTAAAACCATCAAATTCATAAGTAGGCGGCACATATCAATTCGCTCACCAAATCCCATATTGTCTAGTGGTTAGGATATCCGGCTCTCACCCGGAAGGCCCGGGTTCGATTCCCGGTATGGGAAGCTTTTTATTAATCGGTATTCACTTTACAAGCCGAATGAAATTCATTTTCACCGAGAAAAAGAAAAATTGTTATTATCATACTGCCATCTTGAATAAAAAAAACACACAGAAAAATTATCGTCTCAAATTACCTTTGCCTTTTATTTTATTCATTATCAAGAATCGGCAGTTCCGCGTGCAGCGGTCCACCTTGCGCGATTAAATCTTCCGTCTGGCCACCTTCACCTTCCCTTCAACAGCGAGTCACGACATCGCGGTAAGCAAGTACCGCCCGGTGACGTACACACATAATTCCAGCGTAAAATATTGTCGCTAGTATATTAATTTCGCCCCGCCTTAGAAAAACCGCACCAACGGCAACGAAGCTAAGTGGTGTCCAACCCAAAGATAGCTTCAGCTTTCGCTTGCTGCTGCTGCTGCTGTCGCCCCGTTTTGTTGGGGCTTATGTTTTCTCATTTCTTTGGTTCCCGCGCGTGTGTGTGATCGTTCTTTGACAATTTACCGTCACAATCGTGCTTTATATACATCTACGCTCACACACGAAAGCACCCTTCAGCCAATTATTTTCCGACGTGGAAAATGTCGCGACCGGTGGACACTGCAGCTGCACCCTACGCTTGACACTTGCACGGCCTGATGTCGCGGCCTACTACACACCGCACACTACAAGACAGGGAGAGAGAGAAAGAGAATAACAAACGAACTGCAAGAAGACTAAAATTAATAACACCCTTTTGCCAATAAGGAACAACTGCCAATGCAAACGTGCAAAGGCACTGTTTACAGAGAGAAGCCAACAGGAAAGGTGAGGAATTAATGACACTGTCACGACAAGTATTGCGCGCGAATTCCAATCAAAACACCACAGCTGTCGTTAAAATTGGTAGAAGTGAACAGCGTGAGGGAATTTTGCAACCGGGATTGTACGTGACAGATTGAAGTCGATCGCGGGAAAAAGTGCTGCTGCCTTATTATCACCGGGTTTCATGTCTGATGGTTTGCGAGAAAAATTGTGAAAAGAAAAAGTAACGAATTCTACAAAAAGAAAGTGTTCCCATACCGGGAATCGAACCCGGGCCTTCCGGGTGAGAGCCGGATATCCTAACCACTAGACAATATGGGACTTGGTGGAAATCCCAGATGAAAAATAGAACCAAAACGCTCACCGGGAAAAAGTGGGGCTTCTTTCCTTCATACATTTCACATCTTATAAGAACCGACATGTGTAGCCAAAACAAGAATACACACGGTGCTGTTTCCAATTCGAACTTTTTCAATTGGAATCCGTTTGTGATTAAATGAGAATTTCTTTACATAGATTTTTTTCTAACGCCACCTGACGGAAGCATTATTAGATGAATATTCGCATTCATGTGTAAGTGGAATATGCATTAATACGCGCTGGTTGTGCAAAAAATTGTCCACAGTGGACATCTAGGGCAACTATGACTTCACTAGAGTGCTTCCATTCAGAAATTTACCAAAAATGAATCAGTTGCTCATCTGTTTGGCGACGAATATTTTATTGCAAACTTTCAAGATCTACAGATCCGACTCGATGCTTGGATGAACTTTAAACTATATCTCGTAATCTAGTATGGTACCGTTCTGTTAACATATTTCCGAAGCCGAAGTGTTTTGATACTAGACGAAAGAGCATGAGATTGTTGGCTATGAAAACTAACAGAACCTCATGATTTTGAATTAATCTCCAAATATCCAACTGCGGTAACACATAAAAGGTGTTATTCGCTTCATGTGTAGTTCGAAAGAACATCGATAAACATAGCAAGGAGGCACTCACCACCAAAGGATACCGATGCTACATCACCTGGCGGTGTAGTTGTTACGACCCACCACAGGCACTGTTCCAGACTAGAATAATATCGACGAGGCAACGAGGAATTAAATAAATAAAGGAACAAAACAGGTATAGTCAATCCTAATTTTAGCATTTTAATGAAGTAATTGAGAATTTCATTTACAGCTCGGCCCCTATTATATGCAGTCTCTGATTTTTTTTGACGTAGGACTACGTCTAACCGGAAGATATAAGGGGTGAAATGGAAATCTAGGCACTGAACAAGTAGGAAAAATGCAAGATTTGGAACGCTTTGGAACTCGAGCATTTCTCAATAGATCGCAAAGGTTTTTGCATCAATTGATAGGAAATATATCTACGCATCTATCATAACGAATAACATTTCATTTTTCTTGAGATAAATAATTGAATAATTGTGAAATATCAAGCATTGTCCAAATGCACTATGCGCCCATTTTTGATTGGTCCATTTTGTGTTCCTCAAATCGTACCGACCAAAACGGGCAACCAGAGCAGCAGCGAAATAGAATGAAGCACGATTGGAAAGGAAAAAGAAAAAAAATGAACGAAACATTGGTCGCAGTCTCACACATGCGTAATTCTCGAGCCAGCCAGTCTGCTTAAAATCCCCGCTCCGCTGCCGTAACGATCATTCTCATTCAAACCGTACACCACATCGTTTCGCATCACATCACATCAACAAACCAACACAAGCAGCCATGTCTGGACATGGCAAAGGAGGAAAAGTGAAGGGAAAGGCAAAATCCCGCTCGAACCGTGTTGGTCTGTAGTTCCCCGCAAGGGTAGCTAGGCCAAGCGCCGTCGTATCAGTGCACCAGTCCACCTTGCCGCCGTTATATAGTTTCGACCGCCGAAGTGATCGAGTTGGCTGGTAAAGCTGCTCGCGACGATAAGAAAACCCGCATCCAGAACAGAACACATTCGGTTCGGTGGACATCAAGACAACAACAGGCAGTTGCAGCGTGTGGCAAACGCAATCGCAAAACGGCATCAGGTAGCAGAAGAAAAAAGTTTGTTCTTTATACAAACTGCTTTGGTGGCAAATCCAGAACAAGACGGCATCGAGGGCGTTCGAAATGGTTTTTTTCAAAACCACGAGTACTAAGTTTTCTAAATTGGAACCATTCCATAAAACAAGGCGCTTTTCAGGGCCATTAAACCTTCCAAAAAAGAGTTTAGGAAATACAGTTCAATGCTTTCTAAAACATTATCCAAAATAATAATAAAACACAAATTGATTTTTTCATAATTTGTTTGCCAGGATATGATGAGTATGTGAATTTGGCAGTTCTGAGCTTATTGATTTTCACCAATTCTTAAATTGCTTCTAGATTGAAAGTACAGTCATTTACACTAATCTCGACATTTAGCTAATTGGACGGACCTGTAATGCGACATATTTAGTTGGACATTTTTGTAAACATAGAGTTCGGGGTTCAAATTATGACCCCACATTGAAAGTCAACACTGTACCACTGTCATCGCAAATGTTCAGTTACAGGTTAAAATCGCAAAACGGCAGCAGGTAGAAGAAAGAAAAAGTTTGTTTATACAGACTGCTTTGGTGGCAAAATCAGCCACCGTAAAACACGGCGCTTTTCAGGGCCATTAAACCTTTCAAAGAAGAGTTATTAAAAGTTTTTCACAATACCAATGCATTTTAAAGTGACATATTATGACATATAATATAAACAGATTTTTTTTTGTTTATGCTTGTTCTTGACCTTATTGGTGGTTGGGGTCTTTTGAATTGATCATTCAGTTTTCACAAACCCATGCATGGTTTCCGAATTAAAAATGGCTTCAAATTACAACACATTGTATGCAGGATGGCATTAACGAATTTTCTCGGTAGCAAGAACTGCTTTCTTTGGTTGATAACTGATGTTGAAAATTGACTGATAAAGAAATAACTAAGGAGCAACACGATGAGCTATGTATTTCCTGCTGCTCTGTTCTTATTTTAAAGGACTTTAATCCGAAGGTCATCCGTCCCTGTATTTACTGCTGGTTTTTCAGAACGCTTATAGCTCGTTTATTTCTCGACAGATCGTAGAGGTCGTCTCCAAAACCTCAGTTCTTTTTCATGTTTATTTACTTTGTTTGCGGAGACTACAAATCTGCCCGGCGTTGAACATTTAATAAGTACAAAGCCTTCAGAAAAAAATCAAGAATCAACTATAAGATCGTGAGAAAAAATTGAGAAAGTTTGTAAAAAAAACGCAAAAACACAACACCAAAGGTTCTTTTCAGAACCCCCAACATGTTCATAAAGAGTAAACAGTAAACTAATCCATATTTCAGGTAGATAGGTAGGTATTCACGTAGGAGAAGAAAATAAAACAATATATTTAAAATATATATTTAACAAAAGCTGTCCCCTTTGTATAGTCCTACGTCACTCCGGTTATGTCCCCGACATTACCCACCCGTCTTTTTCTCTGTATATTATGCTGTCAAAAAAGTCCTGCGGTATTTTTTTTGAATTTTCATTTGTTCATAAAATTAGTTACAATCATCTGTTTTAAGTCAAATATGCGCCGTTTTGTTCGATGACTTGTTCCCAACGAGATGCCTTCATAAACTTCATAATACCCCTGTTATAGAAGCTCGCTTCCTTATTGGCAAAAAACTCGGATAGCCAATTTTCACAGGCCTCTTTTGTGGCTAACTTCTGACTACCTAGCTCGTTCGCAATGCGGCCTCTGTTTATCAAAGATGGCCTCTTCTTCATGAGTGCTACCTTCAAGCGGTCCAGTTGTTGGCAGTACAGGTCCGAATTGAGCGTTTGGCCATAGGGAAGCAGCTCATAATAGATTATTCCTTTACAATCCCACCAAACACACAGCAGAACCTTCCTGGCAGTTAATTAGGGCTTGGCCACCGTCTGAGCCGCTTCAGCGGGCTTCGACCACGACCGTTTGCGCTTCACGTTGTCGTAAGTGACCCACTTTTCATCGCCAGTCACCATCCGCTTCAGAAACGGGTCGATTTTGTTGCGATTCAGCAGCGATTCACATGCGTCGATACGGTCAAAGATGTTTTTTTGCGTCAACGTGTGTGGCACCCATACATCGAGCTTCTTTGTGAATCCAAGCTTCTTCAAATGGTTAATAACGGTTTGATGACTTATCCCCAGCTCTTGGCCGATGCTACGGCTGCTACTATGCCGGTCTTTCTCGGCTTATTCAGCGATTTTGTCGCAATTTTCGACGACAGGCCTTCCGGAGCGTGGCGCATCTTCGACGACCTCTACACCAGAACGAAAACGTTGAAACCATCGTTGTGCGGTGGAAATGGAAACTGTATCGGGTCCATAAACTGCACAAATTTTATTGGCAGCTTGAGATGCATTTTGCCTTTGTCATAGTAGTACTGTAAAATATGTCGGATTTTCTCTTTATTTTGCTCCATATTTGCGACACTATAACTCACGAACGACTTAACCAAACAAAACACTGTCAAGGACTATATTATAGCGCGCAAAAATACCTTTCCAACAAGCTATAGTAAAGGGTGTGTCACATCAATTTGCATCACGGAATAAACGCTGTATAAATTTAATTTTTAGGAATTATATCTTCAGCTTTCGCTTATAATCAGATAAGAGTGTATAGATCACGTTGGCCATGCTTCACTCTCAATTTTTCGTAAATTTGGAAAAATGTCGTCGAACGAAAAAGAGCGTCGTGAATTAATCCTGCGCACTCATTTCGAGAATCCGGAGTTGTCACATCGGGACATCGGTAAGATGCTGGGAATCGTCCAATCCACGGTCAGCAGAGTACTAAAACGATACTTCGAGAACCTAACCATCGACCGGAAGGTGAAGAACGGCAAAAATGGATGCTCCGTCAGTGAAAAAGATCACAAGCGCGTAGTTAAGCAGTTTAGACGTGATCCGAGAAGTTCGGTCCGGGATGTCGCCAATAAGCTGAATTTGTCAAGTTCATTCGTCCAGCGGACCAAGCAGCGGGAGGGCCTGTGTACATACAAGGTTCAGAAGGCTCCTAACCGCGACGAAAGGCAAAACATGGTGGGGAAGACGCGAGCCCGGAAGCTGTACACCGAAATGCTGACGAAGCCGCATTGCCTGGTAATGGACGACGAAACCTACGTCAAAGCGGACTTTCGTCAGCTGCCGGGCCTGTTGTTCTTCTCCGCAGAGGACAAATTCAGCGTTCCGGAGGAGATTCGCAAGCAGAAACTATACAAGTTTGCCAAAAAGTACATGGTGTGGCAAGCGATCTGCTCTTGCGGAAAGCGGAGCGCCCCCTTCGTGATGACCGGCACGGTAAACGGGCAGGTTTACCTTAAGGAGTGCCTACAGAAGCGCTTACTACCACTATTGAAGCAGCACGAGGGCCCGACCATCTTCTGGCCGGATCTCGCTTCGTGCCACTATTCAAAGGACGTGTTGGAGTGGTACGAAGCCAACGGGGTCACCTTCGTGCCAAAGGAAATGAACCCGCCCAACGCGCCGGAGCTTCGCCCAATAGAGAAATATTGGGCGATTATGAAGCAGGCCCTCCGGAAGAACCCAAAAGTTGTCAAATCGGAGGCGGACTTCAAGAGAAAATGAATTTCTGTTCAAAAAAAACTACAACCTGACGTTGTACAGAACCTTATGGACGGGGTAAAGAGGAAGGTGCGAGCATACGGGCTTGGACTCGAAGTATAAATAAAAAGAAAATGTCAAAAGTTGATTAATAGTTTTTATTTTACTGTCTAAAATTTTCAAAAGGATCGGTCTACTGAGCGAATTTCTACAGCGTTTTTTCCGTGATACAATTTGATGTGACACACCCTTTATGACTCGATACAATGAATACAACTAGAACTACGCGCTTACAACGACACCTCGCGGAAATACCGCAGGACTTTTTTGACAGCCTAATATAATCGAGTAAAAAAACATGAAGTGGGTTATATCTATGGTATAACCGCAAGGGTGACGTAGGACTATCGTTGATTTAGAGATCATTTGTTTGAAGTTGAATCTCAATCCATTCTGAATGAATGAATAAATGAATATTTGGGGGACTTCGAAAACGAGAGCGTTACGTTGGAGGCACAAGGTTTTATGCATCCAATATAGAATACGAAAAACCTTGTTCTGAAGAATAATCTTCAGAAGCTAACCTGCTAACTGTACTTGATTGACAAATCACAAACCCAAATGTATTATATGGATATTTTATGGATAGAAAACATTAAAATAAACTCTTTCGCCTTTATGTAATTTTCAATTCCAAGGGGAACTGGCAGATTATTTTCCAGCAACCATTGGATATTTCCACATTTTCCTCGATACTGGAAGCCCACCAGTGGTTAATACTAATTCGATAACCACCTGTTAATAGCACTTGATTGAAACATATTTGGTCAGAGTGTTACATGGATAGAAAACATTCAAATAAACTCTTTCACATGAATGTATTTTTAAATTCCTAGAGGAACTGGCAGATTATTTTCCGGATCTTTCTCGATACTGAACGGCATCCAAACGGAAAGAATTCCGTGCGTGTATGTGTATGTGTAGCGGCTGCTTCGATGGTCACCTTCTATTCTCCTGAAGGATCGGCTTCTCTGTGCTCCCTCACAGTTTCAAACAAACTGCTTGCGTTTCAGGGCAGATCTCGATCCTTCGCCGACCAGCACCCTCAGCAACGATGTTGTCTTGTCGATGTCCTCACGAAAAATGAATGCGTCTCACCACCAGAATATCGCTTAAGTATGCTTTTTGTGCGTGACTGAATCGAGAGAAGGCGTGGTTTACGATGGCAATTTGGAAGGCAAACTAGAGGGGAATGAACTCTCTGAGCTCGGAACTTTCGGCGACTGAGCAATAATCGATTGCGGGCGCATACAATATTGGATACGCAAATATCCTACTGATGGGGAAGAATAATCTTCAGAAGCTATCCAGTTCATTGCGATTGATTGAAAAATCACAAAACTAAATGTATTTGGTCACAGTGTTACATGGATAGAAAACATTCAAATAAACTCTTTCACATGAATGTATTTTTAAATTCCCAGAGGAACTGGCAGTTTATTTTCCAGAAATGATTAGATCCTTCCGGAATTTTCTCGATGCTGAATGGCATCCAAACGAAGAATTCCGCGCTTGTATGTGTGTGTGTGGCGGCTGCTCCGAACTCTTCCCGGGGAACCGTTTGTGGCATCACTCTCCTCCTGATGGATTCTCTTCTGGCCTAAGGTGCACAAACAGGCTCTTGGTGGCACCGTTCATCCGCGCTTTCATGATAAACGAAGAGCTTCACCACAACAGC
Organism: Toxorhynchites rutilus septentrionalis; assembly: GCF_029784135.1. Taxonomy (NCBI): domain Eukaryota; kingdom Metazoa; phylum Arthropoda; class Insecta; order Diptera; family Culicidae; genus Toxorhynchites; species Toxorhynchites rutilus. The sequence goes on along the minus strand of NC_073746.1, from coordinate 299,778,516 downwards.
GACAACATGCTCCAATCGCTGTTCAATTAGAACTGAGTGGATTTCCGAGCGGCGCTCGCTTATATACTGATTGGTGATTTCAATAGCTTGTTTTGAAAGCAATTTTAAGACTATTGAAACAAGTTTTTGGATCAAAAAGTAACAAGTATAGAACGCGTAGACATTTTATATTTCGAATGAAGTGTTTATCATACCATTTCGTTCAGTTGTTTAGGAGCTATTAACGCTCAAAATCTCGATCTCCGGCGTAACGCTTTCGTTTTCGAAACTTTGATTTTACACCCCGGTATAGAAATGAAAGACGTAGTCCTACGTCAAAAATGTTTTTATTGGTTTTTTTCCAATATTTTTCGTTTTTTGAATATAAAAGAAAAAAATAATTTTGATTCATCCCCTCAATGTCATAACATACCTTTCTCATATAAAAAATCCAAATTCTTTCAGGAGGTGATAGGCGATCATATTTGATGAAAAAAGTCCTTCTACGCATGTGTTTAAGTTTCAACAATGAGTTATTGAACTTGCTTTCGGCTGCTTTCGGCTGTGTTTGAATTAATCTGGCTCTAATTGCAAAATTACGCTACGTAGGACAATTCTGTTGCTTCCATTTGAAAGATAAGAAAATTAGATACAGGATACAGTTATAAATCTTTCAAATCAGTTGATCTAAGTAACATTTTATAAGAGAAATACTTAAAAGTTTTAGAGTTTTTGTGTGTTATTCTTAATTTTATCCAAAAGATGCATGATAAGCTTGAATGTTATAAACATAAAAATAATTTTGAGTGCCAAAAAGTGACAGACGAAAAGAACCAGGCCAGGAGACGTAAGCTCACTGTGACTACGCATCAGAACAGAGAGAGGTGTGAGAATGCAAGAGCGAACAGAAGGTGCTCGCCAGCGCACAGAGTTTCTATGAAACGGTCAATAGCGTCAAGAGCAGGAATTTCCTTAACCCGTCTATGTGTAACGACAAGGATGGCAACCTGTTTACTGACAGGCAGACGGTTGTAGCCAGATGAACAGACCACTTTCAGGCATTGTTGAATGGAGAGAAAAAAGAAGAGCGAATCAGGAACAGAATAACGACTATGAGCGACGGACAAGCTGTGGAACCACCAACACAGGACGAGATTAGAAAGACGATCAATGAGCTGAAAAATGGCAAGAGCGCTAGGAAGACGGTATCCCGGCAAAACTGACTATCTGACTGACTATATCCGTATTCAGTTAGTAATGACTTTTGGCTTCTTCACGCAGTTTCTCCGCCAAAACGACTAAACAGTCAGTCGGGCGTTTAGTCGCTATCTCCCTCTACCGACTCGACTATATCATTTCATTCTTCCCAGTCAAATTGTCCTCATTGCATTTTGAACTGACTTCCCCAAAACGAATTCGTTCCTCTCTTTCTCTCTTCCATGTACGTGTGCATGCATCGATCAAGGCGCCTAGAAGTATATCCTAAGGTGGGCCAACTTGCTAAAACCTCTCTTCAGCCATCTTAGAAGTCTACTGTGTTTTGTTTGTAAACAAAACACAATAGGCTTGTGCCCAAGCTCGCTCGTGATCAGTCTGTCTCTTTCACACTTCAAGCAAATAATTCTCCTTCTGCTTTCTTCTATACTGTTTTCATATACCGCTCCCCTAACCAACTTGGTGTCGAAACGGCCTCACCTTAGGATATACTTCTAGGCGCCTTGGCATCGATGTTCGAGTTCAACGTGGTTTGACATACGCTACAGGTGAGCTAGATTATTTTGTATCGTACACGAAAATTACTCACACGTATAAAATAGCGTGAAGTGTGTGTGTGCGCTATTTTGCACGCTATTTACTAATACTAACGCGAGGACCTTTATAGCATACTTGATGAATGTCTAAGTTCGTTGGTTTGAATTCACGATGAGTAGACAATAAACCGTCTATTGATGAGGTAACTTCTTTTTTGCATCAGAAATCATGTTTTCGTTCCTCTTTATACGGACGTAAAAATAAGATTGCGTAGGCGGGTATAAAATTAGTGTCAGGGGGAAATGGAAGTGTGGATTGAAGTCAGTTGAATGTAAAAGGCAGATTTGTTTTCATTATTCGAGTCAGTTAAAATAACTACTGGCTGGACTAGTTCACCAGTCATCCTCGCTAGTCAACGCTAGTCAATTCATTTTCTAGACAAGTCACTTTTTGTTGGAGGCGACTGCCGAAGCAGTTCTAGTCGAAGCGAAGCTACGGAGAGTAGAGTCGGTCTTCATTTTTCACCTTCGAAGATTTCGGGCCCTGGCTGGTATAGAGTGACATGTGACAATGATGTGCGCCGTGAAGTCAAAAGGCGAATTGCGGCTGCTAGCAGAACTTTCTACGGATTACTCAGCCAGCTGAGGTCTCAAAGTCTGCAAACTCGCACGAAACTAGCGCTGTATGGAACGCTGATTCTCCAAGTTGCTCTTTATGGACATGAAGCAAGGTAGGTGATCGACGAACACTTGGTGTTTTTGAGCGTAAAGTGCTGCGTTCAATACTCGGCGGTAAACTGGAAGATGGAATTTGGCACAGAATCATGGATCATGAACTGTATCAAGTCTAGAAATATGCTGATATAGTGAAGATAATACAACGTGACAGGTTACAGTGGACTGGGCATGTGGTCAGAATGTCGGAGGAAGAAGGCGTTGACTCCGGGGTAGACCCCGCACCCGATAGTTATGTGCTGTAGAGGAAGATGGACGGGCCGTCAGTGTTCGAGGCGACATGAGAACGGCTGTACGAGACTGACGATACTGGACATCAATAATTCATTCGGCGTAGGTCCGATAAACGGGCACAAAAGTAGGGTAAGTAAGTATGTAAAATATTGCTAATATAACAAATTAGTCCATTACAGCTCTAATCTTCATTTAAAACATACGTCTTTTGATGTGTGATTTTTTCAGAAATTGTAGATTTAATTTTTTTTCCATACTTCGGAATTTATGATTTTTCAAATTGTATTTTAAGACCCAGCACCAGGGTTGACATATTAAAATATGTGTTTTTGGTCTTTTTATCTGTGTTTTTTCCTCAGAACATCTGTATCGAAATCTGTATTAACTCTTTGCGGTCATTTGTCTGCTCTCAGCCACCACTGCAAAGAAATATACTAATATTATAATTTATGCAACAATGTATCAGTTCACACTTTTTCCAAACGATTTTTTATGCGTTGTGAACTTATTCGCAGAACTGTTCATTGATTGATCTTCATTGATTGATTGGTACAGACAGAAGAAGATATATCAGTGCTGCCGTGATCTCGCAAAAATACCAAATCCTTTCAAACCAAATCCTTTCAAACGACTGCGAAGTTTTATAGAAATGTGGAAAAATGACCCCGTAAAAGCTTCAAAACGGAATGGCGTAAGCGCCATTTCCACTGTGATGTGGCGCAAGCGCCATTTCCCTTATAATGTGACGTAATTTGGAATCTGATGCGATATGATTCTTAATCCGTTCTGATGGCATAGAATGAACGAGAAGGGACAAAACATTTCAAATAACAACATCAATCAAGGGACAAAGCATGTCGATGTTCACTTACCTCACTTGCTCAATGTCTTTTTCGGATGAATTGAAGCTGAGAGTTGATCGAAGGGTAATGTCTAAAATCTTCATCGAAACGCATCTTGTAATAAAACTCAGAAAATCCTCGCGTAAACTGTATTTGCTTTACATCGGATAATTTCAGACGGCATTATCTTGTTCAACACGGATGTTTTCAATTGCATTTTGGATTGGAATAGAAGATGCTGTCAATAGTTATTACAATCGGGTTCTCAACTACGTTGGCCCGCTCGACACACACTACAAAGACGGAAAATGTGTAGAACTCTTCTCTCTGATGCTACCTCTTGCTCCACTCAACGGTGGCATGTTGTAGAAAATATTGGAAACAGATTCTCCCATACTTTGATGGATGAACGCCAATCGGTTCTGGAAACAGCGATTAAAATTTGCTGATTCCACAACAAACTGGCGTTGGTAACATAGCTTAAATAAAACTGCATTTTTTCAAAAATCGTGCCGATGGCAATGTTTTTCCATCAATTGTACACAATTTGTACAGATTAGATTTTCGTAATGTACGCGTATGCTGATTATACATGCAATTTTGCGAAAAGTCTCGTACTGAAAATGTCTCCCTCTGGCGCTTGCGTCACTTTGCGAGATTACGGCAGAGTGCGTTTCATCACCTGAAAATCCATTTCAACTTTCGAACAAAGATCAATTTCGTTAGCGCAAACATCAAATGTGTTAAAAACGATTGTCACTTTGTAATTATTAATTTTCCGAATTTTCCCTTTTTCCTTCAGAGTTTTCTGAAAATTTTCAATTGTCTTGTTTGGTTGCCAAAAACCCAAAAACCCTCACATCCCAAATTTGTCCAAAAAAAAATCCATTTATATATCTCGCGTAACTTTTGAAAAGGTCTTATGTAACATTCACATCAACTCGAGACGAAAACGAAGTTAAAGACCGGAACATTTTTCCGCGAATTGTTTCAAAGGGAATCGATCTTCATCACTACTTTTATCACTAGCAGCCAATAATCATTTTGAAAAACCAATCGTAACTGTTGTAATGTGATTTCAGTTTGAAATTGAAGCCTCCGAGCGAAAAATGTTACAATGGACGTTTCGACTGACGGCTTTGTACATTGAACGAATTATGTTGCACAATGAAAATTTGAAAATAACTACTAAACAACGATCTAAACACTTGCACTTCGTGCTGAAAGCAGATCTTTATTGTTATCACTCGTAGAATTGCACTTAAAACGGTATCTACACCCGAAAATAACAGAAACTCAAAATATCCAAAGTGCAACTTTCTTGTTGTTTTGATTGCTTTGTTGCTTCGGACGTATCGAGCGTCAGAGGAAAGTGGCGTCCGAAGTAACAGTTGAGTGCTCAAAATTAGAATCTGTACATTTGACATATTAGGCTGTCAAAAAAGTCCTGCGGTATTTCCGCGAGGTGTCGTTGTAAGCGCGTAGTTCTAGTTGTATTCATTGTATCGAGTCATGCTATAGCTTGCTGGAAAGGTATTTTTGCGCGCTATAATATAGTCCTTGACAGTGTTTTGTTTGGTTAAGTCGTTCGTGAGTTATAGTGTCGCAAATATGGAGCAAAATAAAGAGAAAATCCGACATATTTTACAGTACTACTATGACAAAGGCAAAAATGCATCTCAAGCTGCCAATAAAATTTGTGCAGTTTATGGACCCGATACAGATTCCATTTCCATCGCACAACGATGGTTTCACCGTTTTCGTTCTGGTGTAGAGGTCATCGAAGATGCGCCACGCTCCGGAAGGCCTGTCGTCGAAAATTGCGACAAAATCGCTGAATTAGCCGAGAAAGACCGGCATAGTAGCAGCCGTAGCATCGGCCAAGAGCTGGGGATAAGGCATCAAACCGTTATTAACCATTTGAAGAAGCTTGGATTCTCAAAGAAGCTCGATGTATGGGTGCCACACACGTTGACGCAAAAAAACATCTTTGACCGTATCGACGCATGTGAATCGCTGCTGAATCGCAACAAAATCGACCCGTTTCTGAAGCGGATGGTGACTGGCGATGAAAAGTGGGTCACTTACGACAACGTGAAGCGCAAACGGTCGTGGTCGAAGCCCGCTGAAGCGGCTCAGACGGTGGCCAAGCCCTCATTAACGGCCAGGAAGGTTCTGCTGTGTGTTTGGTGGGATTGTCAAGGAATAATCTATTATGAGCTGCTTCCCTATGGCCAAACGCTCAATTCGGACCTGTACTGCCAACAACTGGACCGCTTGAAGGTAGTACTCATGAAGAAGAGGCCATCTTTGATAAACAGAGGCCGAATTGTCTTCCATCAGGACAACGCCAGGCCACACACTTCTTTGGTGACGCGCCAGAAGCTTCGGGAGCTCGGATGGGAGGTTCTTTTGCATCCGCCGTATAGTCCGGACCTTGCACCAAATGACTACCACCTGTTTTTGTCCATGGCGAACGAGCTAGGTAGTCAGAAGTAAGCCACAAAAGAGGCCTGTGAAAATTGGCTAACCGAGTTTTTTGCCAATAAGGAAGCGAGCTTCTATAACAGGGGTATTATGAAGTTGGCATCTCGTTGGGAAGTTATCGAACAAAACGGCGCATATTTGACTTAAAACAGATGATTGTAACTAATTTTATGAACAAATGAAAATTAAAAAAAAAAGTCACAGGAGGGTTGTATCCAAAACACGACCGCATAGTTGACGTAGGATTCCGTTAGGTTATCTGCTGCATGCTGATTTTGGATATGTTTGAAGAATTACATTGTTAAACTCTTCAATAATGATTTGGGTCCGTTTTGTCTAGTTGTTAGGTATTGTTTGTTCACTTCACCAGTGTCCATAACCGAGTGATAATGATAGAAGGATGGTGATTATGCTGAAGAAGATGGTGCGTATCACGTACCAAAGCCGCCCTCTTTGGTCCTGGACTAGATGGCTCCTGTGTTATGTATGGATGAAATAAAGAAAAAAAGCTCATCAAAGCAATATAAGATAATTATCATTATCGAACACAATTTTTCTCACCCGAAAAAATGTGTTACTATAGTATAGAGAAAATATATTTGAAATGGAAAATTAATTTCATTCATTATTTTTTTATTTTCTGAGTGTTTATTCAATCCATTTCTTTTTCGTTTTGAACCCAACGGAACACGATGCTGCATGCCTCAATGCGAATTTCAATTATGCTAAGAGCACCCAATATGATATGTAGAGCATATGTGAAATCACTTTCTCGAATATTCCTTCATTTTTCCAATTTTGCTCGTCGCATGAACTTTCCTTGGGAGAAAGAAAATCGTTTCATATTTCAAGTCATTTTAACACAATAGCTACCATACACAATTTTACACTTACAGTTGTGCTAAAAGTTTTACGAAGCAACCAACATAAAAGGTCCAAATTTAAATTTTGTTTATATTTTATCAAGCATAAGTTCTATTCAGTTCATTGAAACATCATTCTTCAATCAACCCATCGAAAGATTCTTATTGGAACGGAAAAACACTCGTTCATCGCTCCCAACTTATTCGCCAGCACGTATGCAATCAGCAATGCCCACGCTAGTTACAATGAACACTATCCATTTGTGCGCGTCGTTAGTTAAACTATCGAGGGTATTTACATGCTGATTTCCCCCAAACACCTAGGATTTGAAGGAAGGAAGGTATTGTATTATAGAGACTTTAGACTTTTGCAGTTCATTCGTCTCTAGCCTTGAGAAAGGCCCTTTGAAAACTCTACTCTACTCTACTCCAGCGCTACCACCTCCGCCCTCTTGCCTTGAGAAAGCCACTCAATCCCTCGCCGTCCAGCTCGTCCAGCAACGATGTTGTCCAGTCGGTGTCCACACAAAAAATGAAGGATTTGAAATCTCTGTTAGCGAATACATGTCGGTGGGAAAAAAGCACCCCCTACTTTCATGTATCTGCAATGCCGATTTCCGCCAGGCAGCTTGGTTTTGATGTCTCTGTTAGGGACCCGCCGCATGTGTCGTCAATTTCGACCAATCAGAAGTAGGTATTTCCGTTGGGATATGGGTTGAGATTTTTCAATTATTCGATAGTTAGTTTCATGACATATATTGTTTTATTCAATGTAAAAAATTGTTATGGAGTGCCGAAATTGATTGACGTAAAAATCTCATCAATCCATCGTGAAATGACTGAGCAGTAAGCATTTGAAATTGGACAATTTTCACGATGCGCTCGATTTTCGATTTTCAATTTGTACCCCAATATGTTCCCGAAAGACGTAATCCTACGTCAAAAAAACGGTGGATGGGTTATACCTATGATATAACCGCAAGGTTGACGTAGGACTGCCGTTGGTAATCATTTGTGTTTTTTCAATTAGTAATAATCGCACTTCGAATGTTCCTCATTGGGTAAATTATTGATTAAACTAGTGAATGAATGAAACAATTTACGAATTCAATTGCAAACAAATCCCTATTAAATTCATGTATTATAGTAGTGGTTATCGCCGCAAATAGTTATCAACATTTTGCCTAATCATCTAACGGTATGCGAAGAAGTTCAGTGAGCTGGCGACATGAAGAAGCATGCAGTCTTGAGTAACCGAACCAAAGCGTTGTATTTCTACCCGCTTTTGTAGACCGTGTTAGCAAAACGCATTCCGGAGTGTAAAAATGCATGGGGGTATAAAAAGTACTGCCGAGATTTGGAATGCCGGTTTTCCAAACTTTTTGGTTTCTGAATCTGTGTTGGAAAAAAGACGGGTGGGTAATGTCGGGGACATAACCGGAGTGACGTAGGACTATGCAAAGGGGACAGCTTTTGTTAAATATATATTTTAAATATATTGTTTTATTTTCTTCACCTACGTGAATACCTACCTATCTACCTGAAAAATGGATTAGTTTACTGTTTACTCTTTATGAATATGTTAATGGTTCTGAAAAGAACCTTTGATGTTGTGTTTTTATTATCACTCGATATTCCCATCTTGTTCGGCTAAACCTTCCTGTTTAGCGATTTGTTGTCACTCGCCACAGCTTTCACAGTTGGAAAATTTCTCCCCATCCAGCTTGTGACATATTTTACAGTAAATTACATTCAATGGCACGTCGCATTACCACCACTCAGTGCCGGATTGGAGGTAATTTTAACCTGTAATTGAACATTTGCGATGACAGTGGTACAGTGTCGACTTTCAATGTGGGATCATAATTTGGATCTCTATGTTTACAAAAATGTCCAACTAAATAAGTCACATTACATGTCCGTCCAATTAGCTAAATGTCGAACTAATTGTAGATTACTGTACTTTCAATCTGGAAACAATTTAAGAATTGGTGGAAATTGAATAATCAGGAAAGTCCCCAACTATCAATAAGCTCAGAACAACTGCCAAATTCACATACTCATCAAATCCTGGCAAACAAATTATGAAAACATCAATTTGTGTTTTATTATTATTTTGGATAATGTTTTAGAAAGCATTGAACTTTATTTCCTAAACTCTTTTTTGGAAGGTTTAATGACCCTGAAAAGCGCCTTGTTTTATGGAATGGTTCCAATTTAGAAAACTTAGTACTCGTGGTTTTGAAAAAAACCATTTCGAACGCCCTCGATGCCGCCTTGTTCTGGATTTGCCACCAAAGCAGTTTGTATAAAGAACAAACTTTTTTCTTCTGCTACCTGATGCCGTTTTGCGATTGCGTTTGCCACTCGCCATTCGCTGCAACTGCCTGTTGTCTTGATGTCCGCCGAACCGAATGTGTTATGTTCCGAATGCAGGTTTTCTTATCGTCGCGAGCAGCTTTGCCAGCCAACTCGATCACTCCGGCGGCCGAAACTATATAACGCCGGCTAGGTGGACTGGTACACAGGTACCAACGCGCTCGACCTAGCTACCTTTTCCGGTGCAATTGGCGGATACACCTACGGGAAATTGCAGACCACCACGGTTCGAGCGGGATTTTGCCTTTCCCTTCACTTTTCCTCCTTTGCCATATCCAACCATGGCTGCTTGTGTTGGTTTGTTGATGTGAGGTGATGCGAAACGATGTGGTGTACGGTTCGGATGAGAATGATCGTTACGGCAGCGGAGAGGGGATTTTTAAGCTGACTGGCTGGCTCGAGAATTACGCATGTGTGAGACTGCGACCAATGTTTCCCTCATTTTTTTCTTTTTCCTTTCCAATCGTGCTTCATTCTATTTCGCTGCTGCTCTGGTTGCCCGTTTTGGTCGGTACGATTTGAGGAGCACAAAATGGACCAATCAAAAATGGGCACATAGTGTATTTGGACAATGCTTGATATTTCACAATTATTCAATTATTTATCTCAAGAAAAATGAAATGTTATTCGTTATGATAGATGCGTAGATATATTTCCTATCAATTGATGCAAAAACCTTTGCGATCTATTGAGAAATGCTCGAGTTATAAGCGTTCCAAATCTTGCATTTTTTCCTACTTGTTCAGTGCCTAGATTTCCATTTCACCCCCTATATCTTCCGGTTAGACGTAGTCCTACGTCAAAATGTGTTTATGTACTCGCAGCTTGCATCTCATTTGCAATGCCAATTTCCCAAGGCTCCATGGTTTTCAAGTCTGTGTTAGGGAAGCATTCCGATTTGCAAAAACGCAAACGAGTACAAAAATACCCACTGCTTGTATCTATTTTGAAATGCCGATTTCCCTTGGCTCCATGGTTTTGAAGTGTGTGTTAAGGAAACATTCCGATTTGCAAAAGTGCAAACGAGAACGAAAGTATCCGCTGATCGCATCTATTTTGCAATGCCGATTTCCCCAGGCTTTTTGAAGTCTGTGTTGGGGAACAATCCGATTTGCAGAAACGCAAACGAGTACAAAAGTACCCGCTGCTTGTATCTATTTTGAAATGCCGATTTCCCTTGGCTTCATGGTTTTGAAGTCGGTGTTGGGGAAATATTCCGATTTGCAAAAGCGCAAACGAGTTCAAAAGTACCCGCTGCTTGTATCCATTTTGCAATGTCGATTTCCCCAAACTCCATGGTTTTGAAGTCTGTGTTAGGGAAACATTCCAATTTCACAAACGCAAAAGAATACAAAAGTACCCGCTGCTTGCATTTCTTTTGCAATGCCGATTTCCCCAGGCTCCATGGTTTTGAAGTCTGTGTTAGGGAAACATTCCGATTTGCAGAAACGCAAACGAATACAAAAGTACCCGCTGCTTGTATCTATTTTGAAATGCCAATTTCCCTTGGATCCATGGTTTTCAAGTCTGTGTTAGGGAAACATTCCGATTTGCAAAAGTGCAAACGAGTACGAAAGTATCCGCTGCTTGAATCTATTTTTGACGTAGGACTACGTCTAACCGGAAGATATAGGGGGTGAAATGGAAATCTAGGCACTGAACAAGTAGGAAAAAATGCAAGATTTGGAACGCTTATAACTCGAGCATTTCTCAATAGATCGCAAAGGTTTTTGCATCAATTGATAGGAAATATATCTACGCATCTATCATAACGAATAACATTTCATTTTTCTTGAGATAAATAATTGAATAATTGTGAAATATCAAGCATTGTCCAAATACACTATGTGCCCATTTTTGATTGGTCCATTTTGTGCTCCTCAAATCGTTCCGACCAAAACGGGCAACCAGAGCAGCAGCGAAATAGAATGAAGCACGATTGGAAAGGAAAAAGAAAAAAATGAACGAAACATCGCAGTCTCACACATGCGTAATTCTCGAGCCAGCCAGTCAGCTTAAAAATCCCCGCTCCGCTGCCGTAACGATCATTCTCATCCGAACCGTACACCACATCGTTTCGCATCACCTCACATCAACAAACCAACACAAGCAGCCATGGTTGGATATGGCAAAGGAGGAAAAGTGAAGGGAAAGGCAAAATCCCGCTCGAACCTTGATCTGGAGTTCCCGCTCGTGTTGATCTGGAGTTCCCCGCAAGGGTAGCTGATCGAGCGCGTTAGTACCTGTGTACCAGTCCACCTAGCCGGCGTTATATAGTTTCGGCCGCCGGAGTGATCGAGTTAGCTGGCAAAGCTGCTCGCGACGATAAGAAAACCTGCATTCGGAACAGAACACATTCGGTTCGGCGGACATCAAGACAACAGGCAGTTGCAGCGAATGGCGAGTGGCAAACGCAATCGCAAAACGGCAGCAGGTAGCAGAAGAAAAAAGTTTGTTCTTTATACAAACTGCTTTGGCGGCAAATCCAGAACAACGCGGCATCGAGGGCGTTCGAAATGGTTTTTTTCAAAACCACGAGTACTAAGTTTTCTAAATTGGAACCATTCCATAAAACAAGGCGCTTTTCAGGGCCATTAAACCTTCCAAAAAAGAGTTTAGGAAATAAAGTTCAATGCTTTCTAAAACATTATCCAAAATAATAATAAAACACAAATTGATGTTTTCATAATTTGTTTGCCAGGATTTGATGAGTATGTGAATTTGGCAGTTGTTCTGAGCTTATTGATAGTTGGGGACTTTCCTGATTATTCAATTTTCACCAATTCTTAAATTGTTTCCAGATTTAAAGTACAGTAATCTGCAATTAGTTCGACATTTAGCTAATTGGACGGACATGTAATGTGACTTATTTAGTTGGACATTTTTGTAAACATAGAGATCCAAATTATGACCCCACATTGAAAGTCGACACTGTACCACTGTCATCGCAAATGTTCAATTACAGGTTAAAATTACCTCCAATCCGGCACTGAGTGGTGGTAATGCGACGTGCCATTGAATGTAATTTACTGTAAAATATGTCACAAGCTGGATGGGAAGAAATTTTCCAACTGTGAAAGCTGTGGCGAGTGACAACAAATCGCTAAACAGGAAGGTTTAGCCGAACAAGATGGGAATATCGAGTGATAACAAAAACACAACACCAAAGTTTCTTTTCAGAACCATCAACATATTCATAAAGAGTAAACAGTAAACAAATCCATTTTTCAGGTAGATAGGTAGGTATTCACGTAGGTGAAGAAAATAAAACAATATATTTAAAATATATATTTAACAAAAGCTGTCCCCTTTGTATAGTCCTACGTCACTCCGGTTATGTCCCCGACATTACCCACCCGTCTTTTTGCAATAGAGATGTGCCATCCGCTCATGAGCTGTTCCGAAGAATCGACTCTTTGAAGTGAGTTGACGCGGAACAGCTCGCAAAAAAATCAAACAGCTCTTCAGCTCACTTTGATGATGATGAAGGAGAGAAAAGAGCTGTAGAATTGAAGAGAGTGTGTGAGCTGTAAGATTCAAATGAACTGACCGTCTCTCGCTCTTCGTGTTAAGACATCAGTTTAGTTTCATTTGTCCCTCGTCTTTTCAACTGTTATATTCGCGTTGACGGCATTGAGCTTTGTTTACCAGTTTAGGGGGCGCCAAAAATAATAATTGGCTCTCAGGCAGAATGAACACGTTTTTAAAATTCAAATTATTAATGAAAATTAACTTCTGTGTATCAAATGAGTATTCTATTTCAATGAAAAACACTTTGTTTGCAGGCGGTGCAAAAATCTCATAAGATTTTTTTTTTTGAAGAAAACTTTCTATTGTAATGTAAAGCCTCAGTAAAAATGTCGGAAATGTTGTACTCGCCGAGTCTGTTGTAAATAATAGTCTGGAATACGTGTTTCAAGTAATTAATAATATGGTGTGAAAAATTTCATTTGAATTTTAACATTTTCAAACTGGCTTCGTGGCTATCGAGTTTGGGACCCAAATTGAAAGTCGGCACTGACAACTGAGCTGAAGAGCTGTTCATAAAGAACAGCTCATTTAGATGAGCTGATATGATCAGAGCTGTTCATCATGATGAGCTGATTTGCACACCTCTATTTTGCAATGCCGACTTCCCTTGGCTCCATGGTTTTGAAGTCTGTGTTAGGGAAACATTCCGATTTGCAATAGCGCAAACGAGTACAAAAGTACCCGCTGCTTGTATCCATTTTGCAATGGCGATTTCCCCAGGCTCCTTGGTTTAGAAGTCCGTGTTAGGGAAACATCCATTCATTCCTGCGATGGTACCTCAATCGCTGTTCAATTATAACTGAGTGAATCTCCGAGCGGCGCTCGCTTATATACCGATTGGTGATTTCAATAGCCTGTTTTGAAAGCAATTTTAAGGCTATTGAAACAAGTTTTTGAATCAGTAAGTAACAAGTATATGACGCGTAGACATTTTATCTTTCGAATGAAGTGTTTATCATACCATTTCGTTCAGTTGTTTTGGAGCTATTGACGCTCAAAATCTCGGTCTCCGGCGTAACGCTTTCGTTTTTGAAACTTTGATTTTACACCTCGGTATAGAAATGAAAGATGTAGTCCTACGTCAATACCGCAGGACTTTTTTGACAGCCTAATATTTTGTATCGGCGATAAAAAGGTGAAAATGAAAGATACTTGAACGGTTGTTTTCGCAATGCGTTCAATGATTGAGAGGTAATGGTGTGCATCCATTAACTCGATTTGATTACATTTGTGAGATATACATAGATTTTGACAGAACAACAGCTTGATGTACACATTGAGTGACAAAAGTATTGATACACTGTATTGCAAGTTTGTACATCATTCAAATTTGAAATCACAATGTAATTTATCAATCGTACACAAGTGTTCATCTTACCCGCCCTGTCCGTCCGTTCTCGCCTTTCCTCTAATTTTTTAAACGCGCTGTGTGTTTTATCAAACAAATTCCAACGCCCTTTTCAATACAGTGTATTCGAAGGCCGGTTCATTACATCAACGTTGGCCATGGGCTGCCCCCGAGTGCACTGATAAGTACGTATCGAGCCTACTTTTCTCCACTCGGATAATCGGATGAGCGATCATTGTTTTGACCGCGCATGCTGCGCGGTCAGAGTATGAAAGTGATTTTTTTTCGTTTCTCGAGATTCCCTCCTTGTGGAGACAGCAAACGGCGGCAGCTGGCGCTGGCCGTGGGGTCAATTATCCGGAAAGAGAGACATAGTGGTTACACCGCGCTGGCTTCGATTGCCGCCACTTCGAGTGACGAACTCGTGAATCGCCATTTGAAGATGATTGCACCTCGCGAAATGGATGGTCGAATAGAGACGATGAGGTGAATACAAATTGCTGACCGCGCGCTCGACCGTTGCGTAACCTTTGTTCGAAGTGGTGTCAATATTGGCGAGTGGACGTAATTATCTTAAAAATAGTGAAACTTTGACTGGAGGGGAATGGAGCAAAAAAAAAACATTGGTTTCATTGCTGAGACGTAAGCTGGACGGGTAATTTACGAAGGTGTGCTGTCAGCAAATAAAGTTACTTAGACGCTGTTTTGGCAATTAATGCTTATTTTTTCTCTCTCAGTCTGTTGGATCAGTTAAATCGTAAAATACGCGCCGTTGTTTTCGTCGTTTTTATGTCCATGCATGATCGATCATTGTTTTTTTTTGCCTGTCCTGCTCGTAATTTGTGTTTGGTCCGTTTGACATCCAGAAGTGAAACTGAATTGGTCACCCGAAACAATCTGATAGTGAATTTGATTGTCCACTGAGGGCGTCCGAGTGAAACCACTTTTAGAACGGCGACCATATATGACTTATTATAAAGTATTCACTTAAATATTTGATTCTCAATGGAAAAAAAATGAAAACTTTTGTTACGATCATGTAAATAGGTATCAATTTT